>NC_082713.1:115971955-116179455 GCF_030144855.1 Hypanus sabinus | reverse complement strand
GAGAGGCTCGACAAGCGATGTGAAGGCAGTAACTGCCATCGCTGCTTTTCGGTGGTTTGGGGCTGAATTTACATTAGTCTCAGATCCACTTCAACATAAACAGGTCAGCAATGCCAGGTTTCATTGCTCATGGATTCAGAGAGGCAGGATTTCTCCCTAAAGCCACATGCCCAATACGTAATAAAGTAACATCAATGCATTGTTATAGAGTTATACAACAGGCCCTTCAGCCCATCAAGTCTTGGGATATACATCCATTGATTGCTCAATGTTGCAGTTCTCAATCAGGTGGTTAAGAAGGCTTATTGTGTGTTGACCTTTATGAGTTGGTGGGGGGGGGGTGGTGTTGCTGAGTTCAAGAGATAAAGTTGCAGCTCTATAAAATACTGGTGAAACCACACTTGGAGTACTGTGTTGTGTTCTGGTCATGTCATTACAGGATGTACGTAGAAGATTACCAGGATGAGAAAGAATGTTGTATAAGGAGAGATTGAGTGAGTGAGGGCTATTCTCTTTCAAGCAAAGGAGGACAAGAGGTTCTTGATAGAGGTGTATAAAATGTTAAGAAGCATAGATAGAATGGACAGCCAGGGCCTTTTTTCCAAAGGCAGAATTGGCTAATATGAGAGGGCATCATTTTAAGGTGATTGGAGGAAAGTCTAGGGGGGTGTTAGAGGTTGTTTTCTAACAGAGAGAATGTGTGGAACACACTAGCAGGGGTAGAGGCAGGTACATTTGCGGCATTTAAGAAACCCTGAGAGGCACATGGATGATCAAAAAATGGGCTGGTAGGGTCATTTAAGTGGGAAGGGGTTAGATAAGTAGGCTAAAAAGTCAGCATAACATGACAGGTTGAAGGGCCTGTATTGTGCTGTAGTGCTCTATGTTCTCAGACTGTGCCAGTTATAAAGAACCTATTCACACTCATCCTACACTATCCTATTTGTTCTCCTCACATCCCCTTTAATTCCCCTGGATTCTATTACAAAACTACTTTGGGGGCAATTTAAACTGAATAGTTAAGCCTCCAATCAGTGCATTATTGGATGTGGAAGGAACCCAGAGCTTAGAACATAGACAATATTGGAAAGACATCTAGACCAGTAGATGGATAAGCGTAGGGTTAGGAGGATCTGGGCCAATGGGATTTTTGGCCTAGCTGAGGCTTTGTAAGGCATTGGTCGGACCACATGGAGTGTTGTGAGTAGTTTTGGGCCCCATATTAAGAAAGGATGTGTTGGCATTAATGAGGGTCCAGAGGTCGATCATGAAATAATTCTGGGAATGAAAAGTTTAACATATAAGGAACAAGTTTGCTGACTCTGGGCCTGTACTTTCTTGAGATACAAAGAATGAAGGGGGAATCTCACGTAAACCTATCAAATATTGAAATGCCTAGATGGAGTGGACACAGAGAGTATGTCTCCTCCAGTGGGGGAGTCTGTATCAGAGGACACAGCTTCGGAATACAAGGATGTCCCTTTAGAATAGAGATGAATTGGGTGGTGAATGTGTGGAATTCATTGCCGCAGCCATTTGTGGAGGCCTTCACTTGGTTTATTTGATGAGGAGGTTGATAGGTTCTTGATTAGTAAGAACATCAAAGGTTACGGGGAAAAAGCCTAAGAATGAGCTTGAGAGAGATAAGTCAGCCATGATGGAATAACAGAATTTTGCTCATATGTCCTATGGTCTAGCATGGATTGACATCTTTGCTGGCATGGAGGAGTTGGGCTGAAGGGCTTGTTTCGGTCTATTAACACTATGACTTAATTTTTCCAGAGTTTCCTTTGCTCGCTCAAGCTCTCCCTCTTCCTTTGCAAGTTCTTTTATCTCTTGCTTTTCATAACCCTGGCAAAATATCATGAGTCTGGAATGCTCGCTCTGATGCTCTGTCCCCAGATGTGCCCTGGGCCTCCAGAAGCCTCATCTTTAGAACAAAAGCAAGTGGTTTTGTAATAGCAAAGTCCTGCATAATGACCTTAAGGAATGTTTCCCACAAGAATTAAGTGTTCTTTGCAGTGTGGAATTCTCTTTCCTGACATTTACTTGTGTGAAGCATCAGCTCTGGAGGATTCCTGGTGATGTCATCATGCCAATTGAGAAGTCAATCCGAATGGAGAATTTGCACAGACAACTTAACAGGAAAGAATTTTTAACTAACATTTTCAGCATTTTTCAGTTCATGAAGACTGGAATGTACAAGTAATTTGAGGATAGAAATTGAAATATTTATTTTAAAAACTAGAAAATTGACCTTTCAACTTTTTATCTAAAGGAATTATGGTCAATACTTATAAATTTGCTTTCCCAGGCCCAAGTTTTCTCAGCTTGGATATGAACTGCTGACTTGCTCAAATCTTGCACATCACAACCATTTGTAACATTCCCAGGGTGTCTTCCAGTCAGGACAGTTAATCAATACCAGGTGCTGGTAGGGCAGTGACAGAGAAAGGGTTGGAGAGCACGCTGCAAGAGGTGGGGTGTAGAGGTTTTGCTGGCTGCTCGCTGTGCAGAGCCTGCTCTCTCCTTGGCATTGCAGGGGCTGCAAACAGAAGTTCCATCAGGACCATCGCAGAGGCTGCTGAGCAAACCTCCAGCTGGCTATGGATTGAGAGGTGTGACCCATGGACCAGTGCTGCATGGACACAAGCTGGGGCCTCATCAACCCTGGCTGGGTTGCCTGTGCGAGGGTGTCTGATGTTGGAGGACCTGCAACGTCCAAATTACATGACTGATGATCAGTCCCAGCGCATCCTAAAGTTTGTTCTGCCTCTCATTTTTACGCCACAGGTGAGAGCTGAATGTCCTGTGGGGACCAAAGGTGAGTGAGCTAGCCCGGAATAGACACACCATATGTCGCTCCTCTCTTTAAGAAGGGAAGGAGGCAGAAGTTATAGGCTAGTTAGCCTGACTTCAGTAGTTAGAAAGAGGTTATTCGTTTTAAAATATCCATTTTATTATTAAGGAAGAGTTGTTAGGGTATTTGGAGGTGTCCAATAAAATAAGCCAATGTCAGCATGGTTTCCTCAAGGGGAAATCTTACTTGACAAATCTGTTGGAATTCTTTGAGGAAACAGCAGGCAGGATAGACAAAGGAGAGTCAGTGGATGTTGTTTACTTGGATTTTCGGAAGGCATTTGACAAGATGCTGCTCATGAGGCTGCTTAACAAGTTAAGTGCCCATGGTATTACAGGCAAGGTACTAGCATGGATAGGAGATCGGCTGATTGGCAGGAGGCAAAGAGTTGGAGGAAAGGAGCCTATTTTGGTTGGCTGCAAGTGACTAGCGGCATTCCACAGATGTTGTTATAATTTCTTTTCGTGTTACATGTTAACAACTTGGATGATGGAATTGATGACTTTGTGGCTGAGCTTGCAGATGATACGAAGGTAGGTAGAGGGACAAGTAGTGCTGAGGAAGCAGAGAGCCTGCAGAAAGACTTGGAGAATGGGTAAAGAAGTGGCTGATGTAACACTGAGCGGCATAGGAAGTCATTCCTACCTGTGGCCATCAAACTCTACAACTCCTCCCTCGGAGTGTCAGACACCCTGAGCCAATCGGCTGGCCCTGGACTTTTCCACTTGACATGATTAACTTATCATTATTTAATTATTTATGGTTTTATATTGCTATATTTCTTCACTATTCTTGGTTGGTGCGGCTGTAACAATACCCAATTTCCCTTGGGATCAATAAAGCGTGTCTGTCTGTCCGATGGAATATAGTGTAGGGAAGTGTATGGTCACGTATTTTGGTAGAAGGACTAAATGGGGAGAAAGTTCAAAGATCAGAGGTACAAAAGGACCTGGCAATCCTTGCACAAGATTCACCAAAGGTTAATTTGCAGGTTGAGTCAGTGGTAAAGAAGACAAATGTAATGTTAGCATTTGTTTCAAGAGGGTGAAAATATAACAGCAAGGATGTGATACTGAGGCTTGAAAAGGCATTGTTTAGACCGCACTTGGAGTATTGTGAGCAGTTTCAGGTCTCTTATCTAAGAAAAGATGAGCTGGCATTGGAGAGGTACCAGAGGAGGTTCATGAGAATGATTCTGGGATTGAAAAGGGTAACGTATGAGGAATGTTTGACGGCTCAGAGCCTATACTACCTGGAGTTTAACCTATCAAACATAGAAAAGCCTAGACAGAGTGGATGTGGTGAGGATGTTTCCCATAGTAGGGAACAGAGGGACATCCATTTAGAACAGAGATGAGAAGGAGTTTGTTTAGCCAGAGAGTCATGTATCTGTGGAGTTCATTGTGACGGACAGCTGTGGAGGCCAGGTGATTGAGATTTGTAAGTCCTTGGTTAGTCAGGGCGTCAAAGGTTACAGGGAGAGTGCAGGAGAATAGGGTAGAAAGGACTAATAAATCAGCCATGATGGAATGGCAGAGTGGACTCTGTGGGCTCAGTGGCCTAATTCTGCTCCTATGTCTTATGGTCTTATGGCAAACCCCTTCAACAGAGATGCTACCCCTCCATGGACACTCTGTAGACATACATCAGATAAATTTCTCCATCACTATCTATTAGGAATTAATGCACAATTTTATAGTGCTGTAGTAGTATTGGTAGTGTTCTAATTTGTTCTGTATTTCATTTAATTACCTAATCTGTTACTCAGTTAAATGGTAACTTGTCTTTTTTAAACCTTTTAAATTATCTCCATGAAACTTCGTCCAATTGGGGAGCTGATTAATTGAACCAAAACATACTGGTCCCAATGGGTCCCCATTAGCCAGAATCCTGTTTTTCAGGATGATAAACTGCAGAAGCCCGAAGACTGACACTCATCTCAGGATCATCTCCTTCCACTCCACCATCAGATTTCTGAATGGATCTGGAAATCACGGACACGACCTCGTCATTCCTTCTGTTTGCACTGTTGATTTTTGTAATGTCTTTGCACAGTACCGCTACCACAAACAACAAATTTCATGTCAAATGTCAGTGATAATAGACCTTATTCTGTTTCAGTAATGTGGTTCAGAGTCAGCCATCCTGCAAGTCAGTTCAGGGTGGGCAATAAATCCCATTTGGCTGATGATAGTCCCTATCCTATGAACCACATCAAAGTCATTTATTATCATAGAATGCATGTATATATGTTTCCATGTAATACCTGGAGAAAATGAAGAAAGAAATAGCTTTTACAAAAATCACTACATAAAGACTGACAGATACTCAATGTGCAAAGTGCGAAAGAAGACAATTAGCGCAAATTAAAAGACGCTGGTCACCATGGTAGCGTAATGATTAGCGCAAAACTTTTACAGCTCAGGGCACTGGAATTTGGAGTTCAGTTCTGGCGCAGTCTGTGAGGAGTTTGCGCGTTCTCCCCGTGACCTTGTGGGCTTCCTCCGGGTGCTTCGGTTTCCTCTCACGGTCCAAAGACGTGCCATTTAGTTAGATTAATTGATTATTGTAAGTTTTCTGGTCATTAGGCTAGGGTTAAGTAGGTGGGCTGCTAGGCTATGCAGCTCGTTGGGCCAGAATGGCCTTTGAATAAAAACAATGAGTCCTTGAAACTGAGTCTGTAGTTTGTAGAGCTGAGCTGGTTCAAGAGCCTGATAGTGCAGGGTAATGACTATTCCTGAACCTGCTGGTGGCATTTTGGACACCACTGCTCAGTGTGGTTTGGCTCACTGCCAAGTTGAGGATGTGATACCATTACAGGCTGTTGTTCTTTTCTGTGGGCTGTCTGCCAAATATCCTATCTGTTGCTTTGTCACAAAGAACTTTGCTTCATTCCTAGGCGCTTTGGTCTAGGGCCTTGAATAAATGTTTCTTTTGCTGTGCATCAAAAAGAAATGTAAACTCGAGCCTCACAGACTGAACAAAGGAGTGGATTTGCTTAACTTTGCTCAGTGACCTTTGGTAGATCATGAGAAGTTTTGATGGTCTGCATTTTAACTTAAATCAAGCCTCAAAAAAATTATTTTCCCTTTCATCTGGTATCTAAGTGCATAGTTTATTGTTGATTCTCAGGCTGGTCAGACTTGAGTTAGTATTAATTTCCGGAGGACTAGAATATAATGCTGAGGCTTTATAAAGCATTGGTCTGACCACGTTTGAAGTGCTGTGAGCGGTTTTGGGCTCCTTACTGAAGAAACAATGTGGGAGGTGCACATACTGTGTTTGCATCAATGGAGCTGAGGCCAAAAGTGTTAAAAGCTTAAAGTTACGAGGAATGAACATCACATATAGCCTGCCCTGAACCAAACACGTAGATATCACAAGCAAGAAAATTCACCTGTGCTTCTACTTCCTCAGGGGTTAAGGAAATGTGGCATGTCCCCTTTGACCCTTACCAATTCTTATAGTTGCTCTATGGAAAGCATTCTATCCATATGCATCATGGCTTGGTATGGCACCTGCTCTGCCCGTGACCACAAGCAACTACGGAGAGTTGTGAACAGATCATGAAGAACTAGTGTCGATTCCAGAGGCCCTCATTTGCTACATCAGTAAAGCAGCCAGCTTAACCAGTGATCCCACCCACCGTGGGCATGATCTCTTCTCCCCATTCCCATTAGACTGTAATTGTGTACCAGCAGGCTCAAGGCCTGCTTTTGTCCCGCTGTTATAAGACAAATGGATCATTTACTGATTCGATGGTTCTGTTCATCATCAGAGGATGTAGAGTATACAGCCTGAAATTCTTGCTCTTCTCAGTCATCCATGAAATCGGAAGAGAACCCCAAAGAATGAATGACAGTAAGATGTTAGAACACCAAAGCCCCCTCTCCCCACCTCCCACACACAAGCAGCAGTAAAGGCTCAATCCTCCCCCTCCCCCAGTTATTTCAACATAAAGCATCAGCACCCACCACCCACCAAGCAAGCAACAGTAAAGCCCCCAGAGAGAGACCATGGTCTGAAATCCAACAAAAACTAATTGTTCGCCCAATAATTTGACATGCCACAGGCTCTTGCTATCCCTAACAAGGGTCAGAGAGGTGTCAGCTTTTTCAACAGCAAGAGGGAAGACCAACAAAATACCCTAACTCAAGAATCAGTAGCAAACTCTCCTCCCTCATATATATATATAGAGAGAGAGAGAGAGAGAGAGAGAGAGAGAGAGAGAGAGAGAGAGAGAGATTGCTTGAGTACAGAGGTCTCTGACGGCTGACCTGCTGTTCACAATGTTCTGCTTCTCCCACAATGCCTCAGTCGGATACACAAGGCCTAACCCCGAAGGTTTGTGTCTTCCAGACCGCATCCTGGAGAAATTGAAACATGGCCCGTCGCTAAGCTCGGGGCGTGGGAACTGTTGCAGTTTGACAGAGCCCCATCCACCTTGAAAAGGAATAAAGAGACGTTAAAGGGAAGAAATTAAGCTGTTTCACAGAAGAGCTGAATGAAGTTGCCCTTTGGTGACATCTTAGCTCCACCCTCATAATGAGATAATGATAAGATTGACTCTTGACCTTACAATATAGCTCATTATGATCTTGCACCTTATTGTCTACCTGCACTGCACATTCTCTGTAACTGAAACACTCCATTCTGCATTCTATTATTGTTTTTCTTTGTAGTCCCTCGATGTACTGTGTAATGAATTGATCTGTATGAATTCTATGCAAGACAAGTTTTCCACTGGGCTTCGGTACATTTGACCACAATAAACCAATTTACAAAATCATACTGCTGGGTATATTCCCCAGGTCACCAATAAGTGGAAAAAATACAGAGAAGCAAAAGTTCAATGAAATTAAAGAGAAGTATGAAAACGTTTGAGGAGTTGTTATGGATGACTTTAATTATCCCAATGTATATTGGAAAAATACTAATGTTAGGGGTGAAGAGGATGAGAAGTTCTTAAAATGTGTCCAGAATAATCCTGCAAAGCAGTGGTTCTGTTCCATTTAGGCAGAAGAGATATTTCTGATTTAAACCATGAGACCATAAGACATAGGACAATTAGGCTATCTGTTCCATCGAGTATGCTCCGCCATTTCTTCATGACTGATACATCATCCCTTGCAACCTCCTTCTCCTGCTTTCTCCTATAACCTTTAACACCCTGACTAATCAAGAACCTATCAACCTCCGCTTTAAATATACTCAATGACTTGGACTCCACAGCCACCTGTGGCAATGAATTCCGCAGATCCAGCACCCTCTGGTTAAAGAAATTCCTTCTCATCTCTCTTCTAAATGGACGTGCCTCTATTCTGAGGCTGTTCCCTCTGATCCTAGACTCCCCCACTATAGGGAACATCCTCTCCTGCATCCATTCTGTAAAGGTCTTTTAAATTTGTTTGTTTTCAACGAGATCACCTTCATTCTTCTGAACTCCAGCAAGTGCAGGCCCAGAGCCACCCAACACTCCTCACACGTTAACTCTTTCATCCCTGGGATCATTCTCATGGACCTCCACCAGACTCTCTCCAATGCCAGCACATCTTTTCTGCGATAAGGGGCCCAAAACTGCTCACAGTACTCCAGCTGTGGTCTGACCAATGCTTTATAAGGCCTCAGCATTACATCCTTGCTTTTGTATTTTAGTCTTCTCAAAATGAATGTTAACATTGCATTTCCCCACCTTACCACTGACTCAAACTGCAAACTAACCTTTAGGGAATTCTGAAATTGTCCCTTCATACTGCTGTTTTTGAATTTTCTCCCCTTATAGAAAATTGTCCACACCTTTATTCCACCTACCATGCACTTCCCTACAATATATTCCATCTGCCACTTCATTGCCATTCTCCCAAAATGTCTAAGACCTTCTGCAGACATCCTGCTCCCACAACACTACCTGCCCCTTCACCTACTGTATCTTGCTATCCTCTGAAAACTTGGCCACAAAGCCATCAATTCCTTCATCCAAATCATTGACATAAGAAGTAAAAAGAAGTGACACCAACGCTGATGCCTGCAGAACACCACTAGTCACAACCAGAAAAGGAAACCATGCTGACTTTGGCCTATTTTGTCATGTGCCTCCAAGTACCCCGAAACTTTATTGGTAATAATAGACTCCAACATCTTTTCAGTTACTGATGTTAGGCTAACTGTCCTGTAACTTTCTTTCTTCTGCCTCCCTCCCTTCCAGTCTTTCAGAACCATTCCAGGATCTAGTGATCCTTGAAAGATCATTACTAATGCTTCCAAGATCTGCTTTCAGAAGATTTCTCTTTCAGAAACCTGGGACGTAGTCCATCGGGTCCAGGTGACTTATCTACCATCAAACTTTTCAGCTTCCCAAACACCTTCTTAGTAATAGCAACTATACTCATTCCTGCCTCCTGACACTTTCATACTTCTGGCATACTGCCAGTGTCTTCCACAGTGAAGACTGATGCAAAATTCTTTGGTTAACCTACAATTTCTTTCTTTGCCATTATTACCTATCCAGAGTCATTTTTCAACTGTCTGATATCTACTCGCCTCTCTTTCTCTTTATATATCTGAAAATCCTTTTGTATTCTCATTTATATTATTGGCTAGCTTACCTTCATCTTTCATCTTTTCTAGCTTAATGGCTTTTTATTTGCCTTCTGTTGGTTTTTAAAATTTCCCAATCCTCTACATTCCCACTTTTTTTGTTATATTTTATGCTCTTTCTTTTGCTTTTATGGTGACTTCTCTTTTCAGCCTCAGATGCATCATTCTCCTTTTAGAATACTTCATCTTCAGGAAGGATCTTTCTTATGCTTTCCAAGTTGCCCCCAGAAACCCCAGCTGTTGGTATTCCGTCGTCCTCCCTGCTAGAGTCCCCTTGCAATCAACTTTGGCCAGCTCTTCTTTCATGTCTCTGCAATTCCCTTTACTCCACTGTAATACTGATACATCTGATTTTATCTTCTCCTTCTCAAACTGCAGGGTGAGCTCTATAATATTATGATCACTGCCTCATTAAGGGTTCCTTTATCTTAAACTCCCTAATTAAATCTGGGTCATTACATAACAACCAATCCAGAATTGCCATTTCCCTAGTGGGGTCAACCACCAGCTGCTCTAAAAAGTCATCTCATATTCATTCTACAAATTCCCTCTCTTGGGACTCAGCACCAACCTGATTTTCTAATCATGCTTATTGAAATCCACCATGACTATTGTAACATTACCCTTTTTACATGCCTTTTCTATCCCCTATTGTAATTTGTATCCCACATCCTGGCTTCTGTTTGGGGGCCTGTTTATAACTCCCATCAGGATCTTTTTACCCTTGCAGTTTTTTGACTCTACCCTCAAAGATTCTGCATCTTCTGATCCTATGTCACCTCTTTCTAAGAATCTGATTTCATTTTTTACCAATACAGCTCACCGGCCTCTCTGCCTTCTTGCCTGCCCTTTCAATACAACGTGTATCCTTGGGTGTTGAGCTCCCAACTCTGACTCGGCAATTTGACAACTCGGTAACTCGGCAATGCCCACAATATAATAACTGCCAATTTCTAACTGCACTACAAGATTATTTACCTTATTTTGTAAAGTGCATGCATTCAAAATATAAAGCCTTCAGTCCTCACCCCAATGACTGTGATTTTGCCTTATCATCTCCCTGTCCTTCCTCACAGTTTCACTACACGCTGCATCTAATTTTACACCAGCTGTCCCATCTTCTGCCCTTTCTCTCTAGTTCCCATCCCTCTCCCAAACAGCCCCTAGAAAACCTGCTCACGGGGATATTGGTCGCCCTTTGGTTCAGTTGTAACCCATTCTTTTTATCAAGGTCATAACTTCCCCAGAAGGGACCCTAATGATCCAGAAATCTGAAACCCTGCCCCCTGCACAAATTCTTCAGCCAAGCATTCATCTGCCAAAACATCCTATTCTTACCCCCACTGGCACATGGCACAGCTTCAAGAGGCTGCGACCTTCGAGGTCCTGCTTTTCCTACCAATACATACCACATCTTCTGGCTGTTCACCCTACCCCTGTCATATATGTACTATGGTGACATACAGGTATTTTGATAGTAAATTTAGTTTGAACTTTTAACTTTGGTTTTGTAGAATGAAGTTACCCAAGTGTTTCAAGATTTGATTAGAAAACGCTTAGGAGACAATGACCAAAACTTCATATGATTTAGATTAGAAGGAATAATTGAAAACCCATATCCAAGAAAATTTAATGCCCTGTCATGCCAAACTTATACTCCATGCATTTACATAAATGCTTGTAAATTAAATTTAGTCATTACTTCATTTCCCTTTTCATTGAATCAAAATCCATCTGCTGCCCTAACGTGATGTTACCTGCCTTTTCTGTTCTGATGTGCATTTTGTTTTCAAGTCAAGTAGTTTATTGTCTTTTGCATAAATACCTGCATACAGATCTGTAATGAGAAAATTACTTGTAGCAGCATTATA
The DNA here is from genome assembly GCF_030144855.1 of Hypanus sabinus. Classification (NCBI taxonomy): domain Eukaryota; kingdom Metazoa; phylum Chordata; class Chondrichthyes; order Myliobatiformes; family Dasyatidae; genus Hypanus; species Hypanus sabinus. The sequence continues at coordinate 116,168,127 of NC_082713.1, read as the reverse complement.
GAAACATAACATTAAAGGAAATATGTTCAGAAACATAAATTACACAAAGGTTGTACAAGAACTGTACAGAAAGCATTGTACAGGAGGCACAAATGCCTGTTAGTCAGTGAGATCAGAGTTCAAGTCTAGATTTCAGGGTCCTATTATTATCTGGAATGATAGTCAATATCGAATATGAAAGCCCAAAGTTCAATTATAAGCCAAGAAGTTGAAGTTTAATGGCTGGAGACTGGAGAATGGAGACTGGGGACTGGGGACTGGAAACTGAGGACTGGGGACTGGGGTCTGGAGACTGGAGACTGTGGACCGGAGACCGGAGACCGGGGACTGGAGACTGGGGACTGGGGACTGAAGGGATTTGTTTTGCTTTTTGTGTTCTGTTGTGCTGTTTTCTGTTTTGTTCTGCTGGGCATTGTGAGCATACTATATTGGTGCTGAATGTGCAGCCAAGTTGTCCCAGCAAACCCTCAGGTCTGTTGGCTGTTAACGCAAACGACACATTTCACTCTGTGTTTCGATGATAACTAAATGTATCCGAATCTAAAGAACAAAGGCAATTAGAATCACAAAGGCAATCAAAGTGTGTCGCAGTTGCTAAGTGATCAAAGCAGTCATAGTGATACTATACTGAGGTCATCTTTAACTTTCCCTTTTCATTTTTTCTTGCTCGGTATCTATTCATGGGTACACTCTGCTCCTTCTACTTTCATTATTATTACCATCGCTGTTCTCCTGCACTTTTCCTTTCTTTCCTTTCTGTCTTCCATCATCAAGGACCCCCAACAACCAGCCCATGCTCTCTTCTCATTGCTGACACCGGGAAGGAGGTACAGGAGCCTTAGGTCCACAGCACCAGGTTCAGGAACAGTTATTACCCTTCAACCATCAGGCTCCAGAACCAGTATAATTCACTAGCCTCAACTCTGAAATGATCACTGTACACAACCTATGAACTCACTTTCAAGGTCTCTGCAAATCAGGTTCTCAATATCATTCATGCATTTATCTTTTTATTTAATCTGACTCTCCGCCTATCTATTAAGTTGCTGTATTGTCCACTTATTTATCTATTTATTTATTTATTTATTTGTTTGTTTGTTTGTTTGTTTCTTTGTTTATTTACCATTTATTTGTTGCCTTCTTATCTATCCATCCATCTATCTATCTATCTATCTATCTATCTATCTATCTATCTATCTATCTATCTATCTATCTATCTACCCATCAGCTTATTTATTTACATTCTTTAAAATTCTATTTATTTGTTTGTTTATATATTTATTTGTGTTTGGACAGTTTGTCTTTTGCACACTACTTGCTCTGGTCTATGGCTTTTCATTAATTTGGTAATATTTCTTCATTCTTTGTAGTTTAGTCTTCCCATGCTTGCTTGTTTTTTTAAATATAATCACATATACAGTACTGTGCAAAAGTCTAAGGCACACATATATAGCTAGGGGGTCTAAGACTTTTGCACAGTACTGCAGTAAGTTTATGTATTGAACTGTACTGCTGCCACACAAAAAAACACATCTTTCCTTCGTGAGTGATGATAAACCTGATTATAGTATGAGTCTCTATGGTGGACTGAGAGTGGGAAGGGGGCAGAGAGAGGGGAATCACGGTTGGGGAAAGGGTGAAGGGAGAGGGGAGGGAGCAGGAAGCACCAGAGAGACATTCTGTAATGATCAATAAATCAATTGTTTGGAATCAAGTCAAATGCACCTGAGCCTCCCTCTACCCCAGGCACTCCTTCTCTGCCACCTGTCTCACACAACTCCCGCAGCACTCCACCCTCGCCATTCCCAACATGCTTTCATCCTGCCAGAATGACAAGCTCGCTGTCCGCTCCACAATGAGAAGTACAGTACTGTGACACAATCTGAGGCACCCCGGCTATACATACAGTATATGCCCGAGACTTCTGCACAGTACTGTACACAGCTAACTGCTCAGTGCTGTACACAGCTAACCGCTCAGCGCTGTACACAGCTAACCGCTCAGCGCTGTACACAGCTAACCGCACAGCGCTGTACACAGCTAACCGCACAGCGCTGTACACAGCTAACCGCACAGCGCTGTACACAGCTAACCGCACAGCGCTGTACACAGCTAACCGCACAGCGCTGTACACAGCTAACCGCACAATGCTGTACACAGCTCAGTACTGTACACAGCTAACCGCACAGTGCTGTACACAGCTAACCGCACAGTGCTGTACACAGCTAACCGCTCAGTACTGTACACAGCTAACCGCTCAGTACTGTACACAGCTAACTGCACAGCGCTGTACACAGCTAACAGCACAGCGCTGTACACAGCTAACTGCTCAGTACTGTACACAGTTAACTGCTCAGTGCTGTACACAGCTAACTGCACAGTGCTGTACACAGCTAACTGCTCAGTGCTGTACACAGCTAACTGCTCAGTGCTGTACACAGCTAACTGCACAGTGCTGTACACAGCTAACTGCACAGTGCTGTACACAGCTAACTGCTCAGTGCTGTACACAGCTAACTGCTCAGTACTGTACACAGCTAACTGCTCAGTGAATTTTCCAGTAACTACAGTACAGTCGTTTCTGTATTTTTCCAGCTAAGCAGCCTGACCTTCTTGTCTTCAGGAAGAAGGCCACCTCCCTGCCTCCACACCAGCCACAAAATGCACTATTAACCTCCTGTCAGATTCTATTCCTCCTCAGTGTCAGCTCTTCTCCCTCTCCTGTCCTGAAACTGTGGCCATGGAAGAATATGTTAAGGAGGCGTTGGCTTTAGGATTTATCTGTCCACTTAGGGGAGGGCTTCTTTTTCTCCTTCTTTGTTTTTGCCTGTCCCACTTGTTCCCAGAACAAGGTGCCACATCAGCAACCTGCTGGTCTTCTCTTCCTGCTGCCCGTGGCTCACCTCCGCTGCTCACACTCTTGGTGGATTTCACCACTGGTCTGCCTCCATCAGATGAGAACACGACCATTCTGATAGTTGTGGACCAGTTCTCGAAAGCAGCCCACTTTGTCACTCTATCATCAGCTCGTGAGACTGCCTCCCTCGTGATTTAGCATGTGTTCAGTTTGAATGGCTTCCCTCAGGACATACTGAGGGCCACAGTTCACAGCTCGCACTGCTCTCTTGTGGGAGCCGCAGCCAGCCCCTCATCAGGTTTCCACTCCCAATCTGACAACCAGACTGAGAGAGAGACTCCAGAGCTGGACACAACCCCGTGTGGCCTTGTCTCTTCCAACCCCACCACCTGAAGCTCCCAACTGGTCTGTGCAGAGACTGCCCACAGTAACATCCAGTCACCCTTCACTGGCATGTCCCCCTTCGAAGGCCAGAAGGAATTCCAGCTACCACTCTACCTTGAGCAAAAGAATGCCATGGGAGTTCCTACTGCTGAACAGTTGGTGCATAAGGAGACAGGCCAGGATTTCTCCGCAGGGCACTCCGAAGCATTATAACTGGGAGGCTGATTGCCTCTGGGGACAATGTCTGGCTGGCATCAGGAAATCTTGCTTTGAAAGTAGAGAGCCGCAAGTTGGCCCCATGCTACGTGGCATCATTTGTAGTGCAGAAGGCTATCGACAGAACCTCCTATAGACTGTGCTTATCATCAGAAATTAAGATTCACCCAGTGTTCCATGTTTCCAGCTCAAGCCAGTGATATCCTCCCCCCCTTGCTCTATTCACCCCCCCCCCCCACTCCACCCCACTGGTTGATGGGTCGCTGGTCTATTCTGGGCGGCGCATCTTGCATCTCGTAGGGTCCAGTACTTTGCAGATGAAGGGGACAGCTCAGGGGAATGTTCTTGGGTCTCAGCTCATGACATCATCCAGGCAAGCACAGGCCTCTGGTGCCTCGGGAGCTGTACTTAGGGACAGGGACCCTGCTATAACCACGGGAATTGCTGTGGAATCCAAGTGCCCCCGCAGGCGGGCACCTGGAAGAAATCGGAATGAGAATTCTCTTTCCAGCCAGTAGAGGATTTTGTGTATTTAACTCCCTTCTTTTAGCTTCACTGCTGTCTAGTCTTCATCAAAGCACAGCGATGATAACACTCCCTGCTTACCTTAGCCCACAGCTGGGATATGGTTAGATGCTGTTTATAACATGGACAGACACTGTAAAGGGATGGTACTAATTTAATATTAAGGTATTGCTTCCGAGCTGCAGTGACAGTGTTAGTTTTTAGTTTGAGTGTCTTAATTAGCAGTCCTGTTCGGTCAGCATTTATTGCTTTTCCTCGTTTTGGACGGATGTTATTAAAACTCAGTCAACTACTCAGTCTATTTCCTTGTCCCTCCCCCTGCACCTGGGCTGTCACTGAACTCGTGGCACACATGGGTGTAATTGAGCAGTGTGGGCTTGTTGGGTCTTTAGGGCTTGTACTGTGCAGTATCTCGAAGAAAAAAGGTTTTATGCCTCATTCTTGACTCCTGAAGAATGACAGAAGAGTCAGGATCCAGCACTCCTCACCTAAATCTCTACTTTCTACTTCTAGATTAGCTTTCCTCCTTTCTGACCTGACCCTTAGCTTCCCACCCCTGCCACTGACATCAGCAAACTCCTCCGCGAGGATACTGGCCCTGTTCCTGCTGGCTTGCGGAGTTCTTACCTTCCCTCAGAAACCAAGCCAATCCCTCCCACGACTCCTCTCCAGCCACAGTATGGTGAGGTGTCTCTGCCACGACACACACAAAATGCTGTGGGAGCTCAGCAGGCCAGGCAGCACTTACGGAAAAGAGTACAGTCGATGTTTCGGGCCAAAACCCTTCTGCCAGCCTGCTTTTTATTCAACACCGACCCATACTGTTCAGCTCCTCCAATGTTTTGTCGTAATGGGAGGTCTGGGTTTTTTTTCCAAGGTTCAGGTGCTCCAAGGGGGGAAAGAAGATGAGGGAGAAAGATAAAAGCCTAACTTTTTACTCAGATATGGGTTCACAAGCAGCTACAGGCAAAGTCACAAGATTTCAGAGAATTTTCAAAGACAATGACTTCCCATTCAAAGCCAAAGGCAACTGCCTCTCTAATGAACCGTGAACCTGCATCTCCATAAATGAACAGAACTAGTTTTAAGATTATTGCTGAGAGAAGCTGAGGCACGATGCTCGTGCAAAGAAAATAATTTATTTGATTTTGTTATTCTTTTAATAGTTCTTTTTGTATTTGCACAGTTTGTTGTCTTTTGCACACTGGTTTTTTTGTCTTTGTATGTAGTTTTTCATTGATTCTATTGCATTTATTGTAAATGCCAGCAAGAAAATGAATCTCAGGGTTGTATATGGTGTTCTTTGATAATAAATTTACTTTTAACTTCAGAGTGTGTTGATTTAACTGATTGGTACCTGGAGACCGTGCAGTGCCCCATGATAATGGCCCCTGTGGTGGACATTCAGGGCCATGTCAGGTGAAGATTTCGGTCCAACAAAGCTGCACTGTCTAGCAACTCGCTTATTTAACACTAGCATAATCGCAGGAGAATTTACCAACTAACTGGTATGTCTTTGGAATGCAGGAGAAAACCGAAGCACCCGGAGGCAGCCCACGCAGTCACAAGAAGAATGGAGAAACTCCTTTCAGCTGAGCCAGACTTGAACTCTAAACTCTGGAACGGCCCTGAGCTATACTAACATTGTACTAACCATTACACTACCATGATGCCTTAATTGAAAGGAACAGAGCACAGAGCTGGTGGAGGCTGGCTTCCATCAGAAGGTTTGGTCATGGATTCTATTTTAACACTGTGGAGCTTGTAGCTGATAACATCCCGTCTGGGCTGCTCTGCTAAATTATAACAGAAGGAAGTCAACATGTATTGTAATGAATGAAATTCCCCAGGACAGAGCTCAGGATAAGGTGTACATGCCTGGAAACTGCTCTCCCACAGGATGTTATTGTCTTGGCAGCATCTATGGAAAAGAGTACAGTCAAGATTTCGGGCCAAGACTCTTCAGCATCCTGGTAAATCGCCTCTGCACCCTCTCTAAAGCTTCCACATCCTTCCTATATCAAAGCAACCAGAACTGAACACAATACTCCAAGTGTGGTCTAACCAAGGTTTTATAGAGCTGCAACATTACTCCGTGGCTCTTAAACTTAAGTTCCCACACTTGTTTCTATATCGTCTGTAGTTTCAATTTATCTTCATAACTCCTGAACAAATATCACCTCCAGTGTCGGCCCATCTCCAATTCTATTCTCTCAGTCATCTGTGAATGCAATTGCTCTGCCACAGGCGGCCATGCCAGTTAGCCATAAGCCCCGAACATTCTGAACACTCCTGTCTCTTTCATTCTTTAAGAAGTTTTATTAATAATCCATCTTTTACCCAAGTTTTTGGTTTTGACTTATTATTCCCCACGCGGCTTGATATCACATTCTGTTCTGTTAACTCTCCTATAAGGTTTATATTTCTACATGGTACTGTTGCCACGGAGGGCTGTGGAGGTCAAGTTGTTGGGTGTATTTAAGGCAGAGATTGTTACGTTCTTGTTTGATAAGGGGCAAATGGACAAACTTGAGACAACTAGATTGAAAATTATCAGCCATGATTGAATGGTGGAGCAGTCTTAATGGGCTGAATGTTCCTGTATCTTATAGTCTTATGATATGTCTTTAATCTTTGCAAACCATGCTTTCAAAAAAAGGAGAGTTGTACTGGGTCTATGCAACAGGCGTATGAGGTGTAAGGTCTAATCCTACCTTTAGCATAGATTGGTGGGGTCCAGAGATATGGTTCTACTGACTGTTATTTGTGGCTTAGAACATAAAACAGGACAGCACAGTGGCCCTTCACCTCATGATGCTGTGCCAATTTTTTTACCTATTCTAAGATTAATTAACTCTTCCCTTCTCCATGGGCCTCCATTTTTCTACATGCCTATCTAAGAGTGTTTTAAATGTCCCTAATGTATTTGCCTCGCACCCTGGCAAGCACCCTGGTGGGGCATTCCTTGCACCCATCACCCACCCTATATTTTCTGCCAATCACTTTAAAATTATGCCCCCCACCCCCATATTAACCATTTTCACTCTTGGAAAAAAAATGTCTCTGGCTTTATGCCTATGCCTCTTATCATCTTGTACACCTCCGTCAATTCACCTCTAATCCACCTTCAATTCAAAGAGAAGAACCTTAGCTTACTCAACCTGTCTTCATAAGACATGCTCCTGGTAAGTCTCCTCTCTAAAGCTTCCACATCTTTCCTATAACGAGGCAACCAGAACTGATCACAGTACTCCAAGTGTGGTCCAAGTAGGGTTTTATAGAGCTGCAGCATTACCTCATGGCTCTGGAACTCAGTCTCCCGGCTAATGAACAACCCACCATATGCCTGCTTCACAACCCTATCAACTTGCACAGCAACTTTGAGGGATCTATGGACGTAGAACATCTAAATTCCTCAGTTCCTCCACACTGCTAAGAATCCTGCCATTAATTTTGATCTTCTGCAGTGAATCACTTCACACTTTTTCAGGCTGAACTCCATCTGCCACTTCTCAGCCCTGCTCTGCACCCTGTCAATATCCTGTTGAAAGCTACGACGACCTCGACACTATCTGCAACTCCTTCGTGCCATCTGTCATCTTAGAAATAATCGCAGATAACGCGCTCGAGGAGGGAAGAGCTATCCCTTAATCTAAATCATTAAAAACATTTTTGTTATCACTGTGCAACTTATGGAGATTTAAAATATGCAAATAAGCTGTGGTTCCTACATTGTAACAGCAATTACAGAAGAACTTCGTTGACTGTAAATTGTTTTGGGACGTAGCGAGGAGCTATATAAATGAAAGTTGCATTTATTTTCATATAGACAAATACATGTGTACATAGATGCACTGAAATCTTACTTGAAACACCATTGCCAGCACATAGCATCATATAAGCAGCATTCACAAGAAAGATGTAAATTTAACTTACAGAATTTTACAAGAAAACACAATAAGAATAATAAACAAAAGTCAGTTTTAGTGCAAAATGGTCAAAGTGATCATACTGTTGCTAACTTAGACATCAGTGCTTTGCTGCCTGGTTCAGTAGCTAATGGCTGAAGGAAATTAGCTGTTCTCATGGGACTTCAGACTTCTGTACCTCCTGCCTGATGGTAGATGTGAGAACATGGCATCTTTGATTATGGATGTTGTCTTCTTGAGGCAGCATCTCCTGTGGATGCCTACGGTGGTGGGGAGGGATGTTCCCCTGACGTATTGGGCAGAGTCCGCTACTCTCTTCAGCTCCTTAGCTTCCTGTGCACGTCGTGCAACCAGTCACGAAACTTTCAACAGCACATTGTGGAAGTTTGCGAGAGTGCTCGATGCTAAGCTGAACCTCCTTAACCTCCTCAGAAAGCAAAGAAGCATGCTTTGCTTTTGATTGAATCGATGTTTCACTCTCCGGTTCCACATATATCTTGGTTTATTATTATTGTCACACATACCAAGATATAGTGAAAAGCTTGTCTTGCATACTGTTCATACAGATCAGATCATTACACAGTGCATTGAGGCAGGACAAGGTAAAACAGTAACAATGCAGAATAAAGCACTGCAGCTAGTGCAGGTAGACGATAAAGTGCAAGATCATAACGAGGGATATTGTGAGCTTAAGAGTCCACTTTATCTTACAAGAAGTCCATTCAAAAGCCTAATAACAGTGACTTAAAGCTGCCTTTGAGCCTGGTCGTATGTGCTTTCAGGCTTTTGTATCTTCTGCCCAATGGGAGGGGAGAAGAGAGAAGATCCGGGGTGGGGGGGGCCTTTGATTATGTTGTTTGCTTTACTGAGGCAGTGAGAAATGTAGACTGTCCATAGACGGGAGGCTGGTTTCTGTGCTGTGTTGAGCTGTGTCCACAACTCTCTGCAGTTTCTTGTGGTCATGGGCAGAGCAGTTGCTGTAGCAAACCATAATGATTTGATTGTTCCGATCAATTCATTACACAGTGCAAAGAGAGAGAACATGCTAAAATAATAACAATGTCTAATAAAGTGTGACAGCTATGGACATTACGCGCCAGACCAAGTGATCCAGTGGATGGTAAAAGGATAAACCCTCGGCCTACTGGAAATCATGAAATCGTTAGCCACAACATTGAAGGTTTCAGCAACAGTAAAGCAGAAATTAAAACCGGACATGTTGTGCATACAAGAAACTCATTGGCTGAGCATCCAATCCTATGTGCTGGGAATTCACCTGGCTAGTGACACTCCAAGCCAAACATATGGACGTGCAAATCTTTGTTAAAGATAAATCTATAGTAATGAGCACAGCAAACATCCAAGCTGGCTCAATGGAACTTCTGAAAGTTGAAACAAAACACATAAATATCATCTTGGTTTACGGACTCCTAATGAACCATTCGTGTGGCCACCTAACCTAGATCTCCAGGATAAAATGTATTGGTGACTTTGATAGCCATCGCACCAACTGGGGATACGAAGGTGACGATGCAAATGGAGAAGAAGTTGTATCATGGGCAGTAAACAACAGCCTTGAGCTATTATATGAGTCAACCTTCACAAGTGCCAGATAGAGAAAAGGATACAACCCAGAGCTTGCCTTTGTTACCTCAGCAAGCTCCAACCTCTTCACCTGAACAGTCCTCCAACACATACCCAACTCCCAACACCGTCCAGTCTAGGTAGAATCCCTTCCAGTTCTGAGATCTGTATCATCAAAGATTTAACCTGAGAAAAGCAAATTGGACAACTTCCGCAGAATCCCTTGATCAACTTATCGATACCATACCACCAGAACCTGATCATTAAGATGAATTTGTCTGACTAATCTGGAAAGTAGCACAGCAGAACATGCCTAGAGGCTGCAGAACCAAACATGTTCAGGGATTGACTAGTGATATCAAGCAAAGTTTTGACGAGTATGGCAACTTATACGACCAAGACCCATTTGGTCAAGACACAATTGAAATGTGAGAGTCAGTTCTATCCCTACTAAGTCAAGAGAGACACAGCGTTGGCAGGAACTGATAGAAAACATGGACATGACCAAGAACAGTAAGAAGGCATGGGCAACTGTTCAGAAACTCAACTCAGCCAATAGACCATCACAGAGGATTGCTGCTGTAACACCCAATCAGGTTGTCCACCAATTAATACTAAATGGTCGACCAAATAACAAGGAATGGAGACAAAAGAGAAAGCAACACCAGGAGATGGAGTCAGCCCTCTGAAACGGGAATAATAACTTCCCACCTCTCATGCTAGAAGAATTAAAGGATGAAGTATCACAGCTAAAATCCAACAAAGCTGCTGGCATAAATGGGATTCTTAATGATTTCCTTAAACATCTTGGACCTAAAGTACTCCACTGGCTTCTGTCCCTTTATAACTGTTGCCTAAGATCATTAAAAATACCTAAAAAGTGGATAAGAGCCAAAGTTGTTGCTCTCCTTAAACCCAATAAAGACCCCAACATTCCTAAAAATTACAGACCAATTTCCTTGCTCCGCATCCTCTTTAAACTCTACGAGAGACTCATTCTGAAAAGAATATCCCTCTTAGTCAAGGATCTCCTAACACCAGACCCAGCCGGGTTCAGGCCAGACCACTCTTGCTGCGGTCAAGTCCTGAGCTTAATCCAGTATATTGAGGACGACTTTGAAATGCGACAAATTATGGGGGCAGTATTCATTGACTTAACAGCAGCATACGACACTGTGAATCATAGAGGCCTTCTACTGAAATTATCTAAAATGTTAAAGAATGAAACCACAGCCAAAGTAATAAAAAGCCTCTTAGAAAATCACAGATTGTATGTAGAATGAATGGAATTGACAGTAGGTGACATCCACAAAAGAACGGACTACCACAGGGATCAGTCCTGGCACCTCCACTATTTAATGTTTACACAAACGACCAACCAACCTTTCCTAAAACACGCAGGTTTATCTATGCAGACAAATCTATGCATAGCAACACAAGCTAACTCCTTCCAAGAAGCTGAAGTACGACTTACAGCAGTCCTCGAAGCAATGGAGCAGTGTTATGAAAAATGGTCTCTGAACCGAAATCCATCAGAAACTCAAGTGTGTGCACTCCACCAGAGGAATCGAGAAGCAGCTCGGAAACTCAAGTCTGTGAATTCCACCAGAGGAATCGAGAAGCAGCTCGGAAACTCAAGTGTGTGAATTCCACCAGAGGAATCGAGAAGCAGCTCGGAAACTCAAGTGTGTGCACTCCACCAGAGAAATCGAGAAGCAGCTCGGAAACTCAAGTGTGTGAATTCCACCAGAGGTATCGAGAAGCAGCTCGGAAACTCAAGTGTGTGAATTCCACCTGAGGAATCGAGAAGCAGCTCGGAAACTCAAGTGTGTGAATTCCACCTGAGGAATCGAGAAGCAGCTCGGAAACTCAAGTGTGTGAATTCCACCTGAGGAATCGAGAAGCAGCTCGGAAACTCAAGTGTGTGAATTCCACCAGAGGAATCGAGAAGCAGCTCGGAAACTCAAGTGTGTGAATTCCACCAGAGGTATCGAGAAGCAGCTCGGAAACTCAAGTGTGTGAATTCCACCTGAGGAATCGAGAAGCAGCTCGGAAACTCAAGTGTGTGAATTCCACCTGAGGAATCGAGAAGCAGCTCGGAAACTCAAGTGTGTGAATTCCACCTGAGGAATCGAGAAGCAGCTCGGAAACTCAAGTGTGTGAATTCCACCTGAGGAATCGAGAAGCAGCTCGGAAACTCAAGTGTGTGAATTCCACCTGAGGAATTGAGAAGCAGCTCGGAAACTCAAGTGTGTGAATTCCACCTGAGGAATCGAGAAGCAGCTCGGAAACTCAAGTGTGTGAATTCCACCAGAGGAATCGAGAAGCAGCTCGGAAACTCAAGTGTGTGAATTCCACTTGAGAAATCGAGAAGCAGCTCCGCAACTCAAGTGTGTGAATTCCACCTGAGGAATCGAGAAGCAACTCGGAAACTCAAGTGTGTGAATTCCACCTGAGGAATCGAGAAGCAGCTCGGAAACTCAAGTGTGTGAATTCCACCTGAGGAATCGAGAAGCAGCTCGGAAACTCAAGTGTGTGAATTCCACCTGAGGAATCGAGAAGCAGCTCGGAAACTCAAGTGTGTGAATTCCACCAGAGGGATCGAGAAGCAGCTCGGAAACTCAAGTGTGTGAATTCCACCTGAGGAATCGAGAAGCAGCTCGGAAACTCAAGTGTGTGAATTCCACCTGAGGAATCGAGAAGCAGCTCGGAAACTCAAGTGTGTGAATTCCACCTGAGGAATCGAGAAGCAGCTCGGAAACTCAAGTGTGTGAATTCCACCTGAGGAATCGAGAAGCAGCTCGGAAACTCAAGTGTGTGAATTCCACCAGAGGAATCGAGAAGCAGCTCGGAAACTCAAGTGTGTGAATTCCACCTGAGGAATCGAGAAGCAGCTCGGAAACTCAAGTGTGTGAATTCCACCTGAGGAATCGAGAAGCAGCTCGGAAACTCAAGTGTGTGAATTCCACCTGAGGAATCGAGAAGCAGCTCCGCAACTCAAGTGTGTGAATTCCACCTGAGGAATCGAGAAGCAACTCGGAAACTCAAGAGTGTGAATTCCACTTGAGAAATCGAGAAGCAGCTCCGCAACTCAAGTGTGTGAATTCCACCTGAGGAATCGAGAAGCAACTCGGAAACTCAAGAGTGTGAATTCCACCAGAGGAATCGAGAAGCAGCTCGGAAACTCAAGTGTGTGAATTCCACCAGAGGAATCGAGAAGCAGCTCGGAAACTCAAGTGTGTGAATTCCACCTGAGGAATCGAGAAGCAGCTCGGAAACTCAAGTGTGTGAATTCCACCTGAGGAATCGAGAAGCAGCTCGGAAACTCAAGTGTGTGAATTCCACCTGAGGAATCGAGAAGCAACTCGGAAACTCAAGTGTGTGAATTCCACCTGAGGAATCGAGAAGCAGCTCGGAAACTCAAGTGTGTGAATTCCACCTGAGGAATCGAGAAGCAGCTCGGAAACTCAAGTGTGTGAATTCCACCAGAGGTATCGAGAAGCAGCTCGGAAACTCAAGTGTGTGAATTCCACCTGAGGAATCGAGAAGCAGCTCGGAAACTCAAGTGTGTGAATTCCACCTGAGGAATCGAGAAGCAGCTCGGAAACTCAAGTGTGTGAATTCCACCAGAGGAATCGAGAAGCAGCTCGGAAACTCAAGTGTGTGAATTCCACCAGAGGGATCGAGAAGCAGCTCGGAAACTCAAGTGTGTTAATTCCACCAGAGGAATCGAGAAGCAGCTCGGAAACTCAAGTGTGTTAATTCCACCAGAGGGATCGAGAAGCAGCTCGAAAACTCAAGTGTGTGAATTCCACCTGAGGAATCGAGAAGCAGCTCGGAAACTCAAGTGTGTGAATTCCACCTGAGGAATCGAGAAGCAGCTCGGAAACTCAAGTGTGTGAATTCCACCAGAGGAATCGAGAAGCAGCTCGGAAACTCAAGTGTGTGAATTCCACTTGAGAAATCGAGAAGCAGCTCCGCAACTCAAGTGTGTGAATTCCACCTGAGGAATCGAGAAGCAGCTCGGAAACTCAAGTGTGTGAATTCCACCTGAGGAATCGAGAAGCAACTCGGAAACTCAAGTGTGTGAATTCCACCTGAGGAATCGAGAAGCAGCTCGGAAACTCAAGTGTGTGAATTCCACCTGAGGAATCGAGAAGCAACTCGGAAACTCAAGTGTGTGAATTCCACCAGAGGAATCGAGAAGCAGCTCGGAAACTCAAGTGTGTTAATTCCACCAGAGGGATCGAGAAGCAGCTCGGAAACTCAAGTGTGTGAATTCCACCTGAGGTATCGAGAAGCAGCTCGGAAACTCAAGTGTGTGAATTCCACCTGAGGAATCGAGAAGCAGCTCGGAAACTCAAGTGTGTGAATTCCACCAGAGGAATCGAGAAGCAGCTCGGAAACTCAAGTGTGTGAATTCCACTTGAGAAATCGAGAAGCAGCTCCGCAACTCAAGTGTGTGAATTCCACCTGAGGAATCGAGAAGCAACTCGGAAACTCAAGTGTGTGAATTCCACCTGAGGTATCGAGAAGCAGCTCGGAAACTCAAGTGTGTGAATTCCACCTGAGGAATCGAGAAGCAGCTCGGAAACTCAAGTGTGTGAATTCCACCTGAGGAATCGAGAAGCAACTCGGAAACTCAAGTGTGTGAATTCCACCTGAGGAATCGAGAAGCAGCTCGGAAACTCAAGTGTGTGAATTCCACCTGAGGAATCGAGAAGCAGCTCGGAAACTCAAGTGTGTGAATTCCACCTGAGGAATCGAGAAGCAGCTCGGAAACTCAAGTGTGTGAATTCCACCTGAGGAATCGAGAAGCAGCTCGGAAACTCAAGTGTGTGAATTCCACCAGAGGAATCGAGAAGCAGCTCGGAAACTCAAGTGTGTGAATTCCACTTGAGAAATCGAGAAGCAGCTCGGCAACTCAAGTGTGTGAATTCCACCAGAGGAATCGAGAAGCAGCTCGGAAACTCAAGTGTGTGAATTCCACCAGAGGAATCGAGAAGCAGCTCGGAAACTCAAGTGTGTGAATTCCACCAGAGGGATCGAGAAGCAGCTCGGAAACTCAAGTGTGTTAATTCCACCAGAGGAATCGAGAAGCAGCTCGGAAACTCAAGTGTGTTAATTCCACCAGAGGGATCGAGAAGCAGCTCGGAAACTCAAGTGTGTGAATTCCACCTGAGGAATCGAGAAGCAGCTCGGAAACTCAAGTGTGTGAATTCCACCAGAGGAATCGAGAAGCAGCTCGGAAACTCAAGTGTGTTAATTCCACCAGAGGGATCGAGAAGCAGCTCGGAAACTCAAGTGTGTGAATTCCACCTGAGGAATCGAGAAGCAGCTCGGAAACTCAAGTGTGTGAATTCCACCAGAGGAATCGAGAAGCAGCTCGGAAACTCAAGTGTGTGAATTCCACCAGAGGAATCGAGAAGCAGCTCGGAAACTCAAGTGTGTTAATTCCACCAGAGGAATCGAGAAGCAGCTCGGAAACTCAAGTGTGTGCACTCCACCAGAGGAATCGAGAAGCAGCTCGGAAACTCAAGTGTGTTAATTCCACCAGAGGAATCGAGAAGCAGCTCGGAAACTCAAGTGTGTGAATTCCACCTGAGGAATCGAGAAGCAGCTCGGAAACTCAAGTGTGTGAATTCCACCTGAGGTATCGAGAAGCAGCTCGGAAACTCAAGTGTGTGAATTCCACCTGAGGAATCGAGAAGCAGCTCGGAAACTCAAGTGTGTGAATTCCACCTGAGGAATCGAGAAGCAGCTCGGAAACTCAAGTGTGTGAATTCCACCTGAGGAATCGAGAAGCAGCTCGGAAACTCAAGTGTGTTAATTCCACCTGAGGAATCGAGAAGCAGCTCGGAAACTCAAGTGTGTGAATTCCACCTGAGGAATCGAGAAGCAGCTCGGAAACTCAAGTGTGTGAATTCCACCTGAGGAATCGAGAAGCAGCTCGGAAACTCAAGTGTGTGAATTCCACCTGAGGAATCGAGAAGCAGCTCGGAAACTCAAGTGTGTGAATTCCACCAGAGGAATCGAGAAGCAGCTCGGAAACTCAAGAGTGTGAATTCCACCTGAGGAATCGAGAAGCAGCTCGGAAACTCAAGTGTGTGAATTCCACCTGAGGAATCGAGAAGCAGCTCGGAAACTCAAGTGTGTGAATTCCACCAGAGGAATCGAGAAGCAGCTCGGAAACTCAAGTCTGTGAATTCCACCAGAGGAATCGAGAAGCAGCTCGGAAACTCAAGTGTGTGAATTCCACTTGAGAAATCGAGAAGCAGCTCCGCAACTCAAGTGTGTGAATTCCACCAGAGGAATCGAGAAGCAGCTCGGAAACTCAAGTCTGTGAATTCCACCAGAGGTATCGAGAAGCAGCTCGGAAACTCAAGTGTGTGAATTCCACCTGAGGAATCGAGAAGCAGCTCGGAAACTCGTGTGAATTCCACCTGAGGAATTGAGAAGCAGCTCGGAAACTCAAGTGTGTGAATTCCACCAGAGGAATCGAGAAGCAGCTCGGAAACTCAAGTGTGTGAATTCCACCAGAGGAATCGAGAAGCAGCTCGGAAACTCAAGTGTGTGAATTCCACCAGAGGAATCGAGAAGCAGCTCGGAAACTCAAGTGTGTGAATTCCACCAGAGGAATCGAGAAGCAGCTCGGAAACTGAAGTGTGTGAATTCCACCAGAGGAATCGAGAAGCAGCTCGGAAACTGAAGTGTGTGAATTCCACCAGAGGAATCGAGAAGCAGCTCGGAAACTGAAGTGTGTTAATTCCACCTGAGGAATCGAGAAGCAGCTCGGAAACTCAAGTGTGTGAATTCCACCTGAGGAATCGAGAAGCAGCTCGGAAACTCAAGTGTGTGAATTCCACCTGAGGAATCGAGAAGCAGCTCGGAAACTCAAGTGTGTGAATTCCACCTGAGGAATCGAGAAGCAGCTCGGAAACTCAAGTGTGTGAATTCCACCAGAGGAATCGAGAAGCAGCTCGGAAACTCAAGTGTGTGAATTCCACCTGAGGAATCGAGAAGCAGCTCGGAAACTCAAGTGTGTGAATTCCACCTGAGGAATCGAGAAGCAGCTCGGAAACTCAAGTGTGTGAATTCCACCTGAGGAATCGAGAAGCAGCTCCGCAACTCAAGTGTGTGAATTCCACCTGAGGAATCGAGAAGCAACTCGGAAACTCAAGAGTGTGAATTCCACTTGAGAAATCGAGAAGCAGCTCCGCAACTCAAGTGTGTGAATTCCACCTGAGGAATAGAGAAGCAACTCGGAAACTCAAGAGTGTGAATTCCACCAGAGGAATCGAGAAGCAGCTCGGAAACTCAAGTGTGTGAATTCCACCAGAGGAATCGAGAAGCAGCTCGGAAACTCAAGTGTGTGAATTCCACCTGAGGAATAGAGAAGCAACTCGGAAACTCAAGAGTGTGAATTCCACCAGAGGAATCGAGAAGCAGCTCGGAAACTCAAGTGTGTGAATTCCACCAGAGGAATCGAGAAGCAGCTCGGAAACTCAAGTGTGTGAATTCCACCTGAGGAATCGAGAAGCAGCTCCGCAACTCAAGTGTGTGAATTCCACCTGAGGAATCGAGAAGCAGCTCGGAAACTCAAGTGTGTGAATTCCACCTGAGGAATCGAGAAGCAACTCGGAAACTCAAGTGTGTGAATTCCACCTGAGGAATCGAGAAGCAGCTCGGAAACTCAAGTGTGTGAATTCCACCTGAGGAATCGAGAAGCAGCTCGGAAACTCAAGTGTGTGAATTCCACCAGAGGTATCGAGAAGCAGCTCGGAAACTCAAGTGTGTGAATTCCACCTGAGGAATCGAGAAGCAGCTCGGAAACTCAAGTGTGTGAATTCCACCTGAGGAATCGAGAAGCAGCTCGGAAACTCAAGTGTGTGAATTCCACCAGAGGAATCGAGAAGCAGCTCGGAAACTCAAGTGTGTGAATTCCACCAGAGGGATCGAGAAGCAGCTCGGAAACTCAAGTGTGTTAATTCCACCAGAGGAATCGAGAAGCAGCTCGGAAACTCAAGTGTGTTAATTCCACCAGAGGGATCGAGAAGCAGCTCGAAAACTCAAGTGTGTGAATTCCACCTGAGGAATCGAGAAGCAGCTCGGAAACTCAAGTGTGTGAATTCCACCTGAGGAATCGAGAAGCAGCTCGGAAACTCAAGTGTGTGAATTCCACCAGAGGAATCGAGAAGCAGCTCGGAAACTCAAGTGTGTGAATTCCACTTGAGAAATCGAGAAGCAGCTCCGCAACTCAAGTGTGTGAATTCCACCTGAGGAATCGAGAAGCAGCTCGGAAACTCAAGTGTGTGAATTCCACCTGAGGAATCGAGAAGCAACTCGGAAACTCAAGTGTGTGAATTCCACCTGAGGAATCGAGAAGCAGCTCGGAAACTCAAGTGTGTGAATTCCACCTGAGGAATCGAGAAGCAACTCGGAAACTCAAGTGTGTGAATTCCACCAGAGGAATCGAGAAGCAGCTCGGAAACTCAAGTGTGTTAATTCCACCAGAGGGATCGAGAAGCAGCTCGGAAACTCAAGTGTGTGAATTCCACCTGAGGAATCGAGAAGCAGCTCGGAAACTCAAGTGTGTGAATTCCACTTGAGAAATCGAGAAGCAGCTCCGCAACTCAAGTGTGTGAATTCCACCAGAGGAATCGAGAAGCAGCTCGGAAACTGAAGTGTGTGAATTCCACCAGAGGAATCGAGAAGCAGCTCGGAAACTGAAGTGTGTTAATTCCACCTGAGGAATCGAGAAGCAGCTCGGAAACTCAAGTGTGTGAATTCCACCTGAGGAATCGAGAAGCAGCTCGGAAACTCAAGTGTGTGAATTCCACCTGAGGAATCGAGAAGCAGCTCGGAAACTCAAGTGTGTGAATTCCACCTGAGGAATCGAGAAGCAGCTCGGAAACTCAAGTGTGTGAATTCCACCAGAGGAATCGAGAAGCAGCTCGGAAACTCAAGTGTGTGAATTCCACCTGAGGAATCGAGAAGCAGCTCGGAAACTCAAGTGTGTGAATTCCACCTGAGGAATCGAGAAGCAGCTCGGAAACTCAAGTGTGTGAATTCCACCTGAGGAATCGAGAAGCAGCTCCGCAACTCAAGTGTGTGAATTCCACCTGAGGAATCGAGAAGCAACTCGGAAACTCAAGAGTGTGAATTCCACTTGAGAAATCGAGAAGCAGCTCCGCAACTCAAGTGTGTGAATTCCACCTGAGGAATAGAGAAGCAACTCGGAAACTCAAGAGTGTGAATTCCACCTGAGGAATCGAGAAGCAGCTCGGAAACTCAAGTGTGTGAATTCCACCAGAGGAATCGAGAAGCAGCTCGGAAACTCAAGTGTGTGAATTCCACCTGAGGAATCGAGAAGCAGCTCGGAAACTCAAGTGTGTGAATTCCACCTGAGGAATCGAGAAGCAGCTCGGAAACTCAAGTGTGTGAATTCCACCAGAGGTATCGAGAAGCAGCTCGGAAACTCAAGTGTGTGAATTCCACCTGAGGAATCGAGAAGCAGCTCGGAAACTCAAGTGTGTGAATTCCACCTGAGGAATCGAGAAGCAGCTCGGAAACTCAAGTGTGTGAATTCCACCAGAGGGATCGAGAAGCAGCTCGGAAACTCAAGTGTGTTAATTCCACCAGAGGAATCGAGAAGCAGCTCGGAAACTCAAGTGTGTTAATTCCACCAGAGGGATCGAGAAGCAGCTCGGAAACTCAAGTGTGTTAATTCCACCAGAGGGATCGAGAAGCAGCTCGAAAACTCAAGTGTGTGAATTCCACCTGAGGAATCGAGAAGCAGCTCGGAAACTCAAGTGTGTGAATTCCACCTGAGGAATCGAGAAGCAGCTCGGAAACTCAAGTGTGTGAATTCCACCAGAGGAATCGAGAAGCAGCTCGGAAACTCAAGTGTGTGAATTCCACTTGAGAAATCGAGAAGCAGCTCCGCAACTCAAGTGTGTGAATTCCACCTGAGGAATCGAGAAGCAGCTCGGAAACTCAAGTGTGTGAATTCCACCTGAGGAATCGAGAAGCAACTCGGAAACTCAAGTGTGTGAATTCCACCTGAGGAATCGAGAAGCAGCTCGGAAACTCAAGTGTGTGAATTCCACCTGAGGAATCGAGAAGCAACTCGGAAACTCAAGTGTGTGAATTCCACCAGAGGAATCGAGAAGCAGCTCGGAAACTCAAGTGTGTTAATTCCACCAGAGGGATCGAGAAGCAGCTCGGAAACTCAAGTGTGTGAATTCCACCTGAGGAATCGAGAAGCAGCTCGGAAACTCAAGTGTGTGAATTCCACCTGAGGAATCGAGAAGCAGCTCGGAAACTCAAGTGTGTGAATTCCACCAGAGGAATCGAGAAGCAGCTCGGAAACTCAAGTGTGTGAATTCCACTTGAGAAATCGAGAAGCAGCTCCGCAACTCAAGTGTGTGAATTCCACCTGAGGAATCGAGAAGCAACTCGGAAACTCAAGTGTGTGAATTCCACCTGAGGTATCGAGAAGCAGCTCGGAAACTCAAGTGTGTGAATTCCACCTGAGGAATCGAGAAGCAGCTCGGAAACTCAAGTGTGTGAATTCCACCTGAGGAATCGAGAAGCAACTCGGAAACTCAAGTGTGTGAATTCCACCTGAGGAATCGAGAAGCAGCTCGGAAACTCAAGTGTGTGAATTCCACCTGAGGAATCGAGAAGCAGCTCGGAAACTCAAGTGTGTGAATTCCACCTGAGGAATCGAGAAGCAGCTCGGAAACTCAAGTGTGTGAATTCCACCTGAGGAATCGAGAAGCAGCTCGGAAACTCAAGTGTGTGAATTCCACCAGAGGAATCGAGAAGCAGCTCGGAAACTCAAGTGTGTGAATTCCACTTGAGAAATCGAGAAGCAGCTCGGCAACTCAAGTGTGTGAATTCCACCAGAGGAATCGAGAAGCAGCTCGGAAACTCAAGTGTGTGAATTCCACCAGAGGAATCGAGAAGCAGCTCGGAAACTCAAGTGTGTGAATTCCACCAGAGGGATCGAGAAGCAGCTCGGAAACTCAAGTGTGTTAATTCCACCAGAGGAATCGAGAAGCAGCTCGGAAACTCAAGTGTGTTAATTCCACCAGAGGGATCGAGAAGCAGCTCGGAAACTCAAGTGTGTGAATTCCACCTGAGGAATCGAGAAGCAGCTCGGAAACTCAAGTGTGTGAATTCCACCTGAGGAATCGAGAAGCAGCTCGGAAACTCAAGTGTGTGAATTCCACCTGAGGAATCGAGAAGCAGCTCGGAAACTCAAGTGTGTGAATTCCACCAGAGGAATCGAGAAGCAGCTCGGAAACTCAAGTGTGTTAATTCCACCAGAGGGATCGAGAAGCAGCTCGGAAACTCAAGTGTGTGAATTCCACCTGAGGAATCGAGAAGCAGCTCGGAAACTCAAGTGTGTGAATTCCACCAGAGGAATCGAGAAGCAGCTCGGAAACTCAAGTGTGTGAATTCCACCAGAGGAATCGAGAAGCAGCTCGGAAACTCAAGTGTGTTAATTCCACCAGAGGAATCGAGAAGCAGCTCGGAAACTCAAGTGTGTGCACTCCACCAGAGGAATCGAGAAGCAGCTCGGAAACTCAAGTGTGTTAATTCCACCAGAGGAATCGAGAAGCAGCTCGGAAACTCAAGTGTGTGAATTCCACCTGAGGAATCGAGAAGCAGCTCGGAAACTCAAGTGTGTGAATTCCACCTGAGGTATCGAGAAGCAGCTCGGAAACTCAAGTGTGTGAATTCCACCTGAGGAATCGAGAAGCAGCTCGGAAACTCAAGTGTGTGAATTCCACCTGAGGAATCGAGAAGCAGCTCGGAAACTCAAGTGTGTGAATTCCACCTGAGGAATCGAGAAGCAGCTCGGAAACTCAAGTGTGTTAATTCCACCTGAGGAATCGAGAAGCAGCTCGGAAACTCAAGTGTGTGAATTCCACCTGAGGAATCGAGAAGCAGCTCGGAAACTCAAGTGTGTGAATTCCACCTGAGGAATCGAGAAGCAGCTCGGAAACTCAAGTGTGTGAATTCCACCTGAGGAATCGAGAAGCAGCTCGGAAACTCAAGTGTGTGAATTCCACCAGAGGAATCGAGAAGCAGCTCGGAAACTCAAGAGTGTGAATTCCACCTGAGGAATCGAGAAGCAGCTCGGAAACTCAAGTGTGTGAATTCCACCTGAGGAATCGAGAAGCAGCTCGGAAACTCAAGTGTGTGAATTCCACCAGAGGAATCGAGAAGCAGCTCGGAAACTCAAGTCTGTGAATTCCACCAGAGGAATCGAGAAGCAGCTCGGAAACTCAAGTGTGTGAATTCCACTTGAGAAATCGAGAAGCAGCTCCGCAACTCAAGTGTGTGAATTCCACCAGAGGAATCGAGAAGCAGCTCGGAAACTCAAGTCTGTGAATTCCACCAGAGGTATCGAGAAGCAGCTCGGAAACTCAAGTGTGTGAATTCCACCTGAGGAATCGAGAAGCAGCTCGGAAACTCGTGTGAATTCCACCTGAGGAATTGAGAAGCAGCTCGGAAACTCAAGTGTGTGAATTCCACCAGAGGAATCGAGAAGCAGCTCGGAAACTCAAGTGTGTGAATTCCACCAGAGGAATCGAGAAGCAGCTCGGAAACTCAAGTGTGTGAATTCCACCAGAGGAATCGAGAAGCAGCTCGGAAACTCAAGTGTGTGAATTCCACCAGAGGAATCGAGAAGCAGCTCGGAAACTGAAGTGTGTGAATTCCACCAGAGGAATCGAGAAGCAGCTCGGAAACTGAAGTGTGTTAATTCCACCTGAGGAATCGAGAAGCAGCTCGGAAACTCAAGTGTGTTAATTCCACCTGAGGAATCGAGAAGCAGCTCGGAAACTCAAGTGTGTGAATTCCACCAGAGGAATCGAGAAGCAGCTCGGAAACTCAAGTGTGTTAATTCCACCTGAGGAATCGAGAAGCAGCTCGGAAACTCAAGTGTGTGCACTCCACCAGAGGAATCGTGAAGCAGCTCGGAAACTCAAGTGTGTGAATTCCACCTGAGGAATCGAGAAGCAGCTCGGAAACTCAAGTGTGTGAATTCCACCTGAGAAATCGAGAAGCAGCTCGGAAACTCAAGTGTGTGAATTCCACCAGAGGTATCGAGAAGCAGCTCGGAAACTCAAGTGTGTGAATTCCACCTGAGGAATCGAGAAGCAGCTCGGAAGCTCAAGTGTGTGAATTCCACCTGAGGAATCGAGAAGCAGCTCGGAAACTCAAGTGTGTGAATTCCACCAGAGGAATCGAGAAGCAGCTCGGAAACTCAAGTGTGTGAATTCCACCAGAGAAATCGAGAAGCAGCTCGGAAACTCAAGTGTGTGAATTCCACCTGAGGAATCGAGAAGCAGCTCGGAAACTCAAGATCTTCTGGTGTGGGAAGGAGCCTGAACACCGTCTGACTCCAATTTACCTGGGTCTGACACTGGATAGGACGCTCTCATTTGCCATCCACATTTGAAAACTCCGAGGGAAAGGTGGCTCTCACAATTCCCTCTTGAAAAAATTAGCAGGCATGAAATAGGGAGCTAATGCTCACAGACTTAGATCAACTGCCCTCGCACTCTGCTGTGCACCTGCAGAATACTGTGTACCTGTGTGGGGGCAGATCAGCCCATGTGAAGAAAATCGACCCATTGCTTAATGAAGCCTGCTGAATAATCACGAGCACACTGCGCCCCACACCCACTAATATCATTTATAGATTTGCAGGGATCGCTCCCCCAGAGATCTGAAGACACACTACAACAAAAATTGAAAAAGGTAAACAAAACTCAACCATGGCATCCACTACATCATCATGTGCCAGTTTCCAGCAGCCTAAAATCAAGGAAAAGCTTTGCTACGGTGGAGGAACTGCCACACGTAACATCCCCCCAAGCATACGGGATTGACCTCTGGCAACAAACAAAAGCCAGAACCCCACCAAACAACACAACTGTTGTCAGACGGGGCACTGCTTGACGGACGGAAGTGGTTCACTCTCAACAGAGCGAGAGCGGGAGTTTGTGGGATGGGAAACAATATGGTGAAGTGGGGTTTAAAGACCAGTGAATCCTGTGAGTGTGGCGAAAGTGTGCAGAACACTGAACACGTTCTGTGCAACTGCCCACTCTCAATGATTTAGCTGACACTGACCTGCTCAACATCAACCAAACAACACCAGAGTGGCTGGCTGTCTGGTGTGACAAGCTGTGATGATGAGCTATGGTGAAAATACAGTGCAGGAGAACAATAAAGTCTAAGTTTGACTGAAAGGTCAGAAGTCCATCTTATCGTACTAGGGAACTATTTAATAATTTATAACAGTAGGGTAGAAGCTGCCCTTGAGCTTTGTGTATGTGTTTTCAGGTTCTTGTATCTTCCGCCTGATGGGAGAGTGGAGAAGAGAGAATATACCGTTGGGAAGGGTCTTTGATTGTGTTGGTTGCTTTACTGCCATTCTGAATCAGTGAGAAGTATAGACAAAGTTCACGGAGGCAGGGTGGTTTCCAACTTCTCTGAGAAGGATAGGAAGTTAAGCTTGCCTTAGGTAGGGCATCCTTCATAAGATGGGGCAAATATCTGCACACATAATGAAAACCACACCTGATGATCATTGGTTGTGGGGCTAATGTGGGTGCAGTGCTCTTCCTGGCTGCTTCTGACACCTACACATCTTTTCTCTATCAGAGGCCATGCTGTTAAATTTTATTCCATTAATCTACCATATAGTTTTTCACCTTCGGGGGCAGTATAGAGGGAGTACTGCACAGTCTCTCGGTTAAGGTGAACAGACTAACCCACCTGTTTACCAGGTAGATACAGTATAAAATTTACATTTTCAATAAAGGATGGGGTAAATTTTCTTCATGTCTTGGACAATGTTCATTCCCTCAACCATTATTATTGAAGTTGTATAACAGTGGCACAGCTAGTGAAGCCCCTGACTCGCAGAGCCAGAGACCCGGGTTCAAACCCGACATTTTGTGCTGCCTGTGTGGAATTTGCACGTTCTCCCTGTGTCCCTTGGGTGCTCTGGTTTCATCCCACACCCCAAAGAGGTGTGGTTTGGTAGGTTAGTTGGACACTCTTAGTTGCCCCAGTATGTAGGAAGGCGACAAATGCTGGGGAGTTGGTGAGAATGAATGATGGAGTAGTGTAAAGAGATGATTGATGGTGGGTCAGAGGGCCTGTTTCTGTACTGTATCTCTCTATGACACTTAAAGCTGAGAGTTCTACCCAAAGCTCATCTCTTAACCAATCCCATTACCAAGAGATTGACTAGCTATTCATCTCAGTGTTATCAATCTGTGTATGGAATGACTGCCCTTGTTATTTACACTGACTGCATAGTAATTCTATGAGTACAATGCCTTGGACATGTCATGAATTGCTAAATCAGTTCTGGCTCTGCACTGATTATGGGAGGAATTTATGAGTTTGTTTTGAACAGTGTACAGAGGAAACCCATCCCTGCTTCTGTTATGGCAACCGGAGGGCAGAGTAATTTTGTTAGTCACTCACTTTCTGCTACATAAAGGTGTAAGAGGATGGATACTGTGAAGCCCAGTGTTTGGATACTTTAGAAGCACTGGGACAAGGAGCTGGGTGCTCAAGCCTTAAACTGATATCACCATTCTGGGCGGCACGATAGCACAACACTTTACAGTCCTAGCTGTAAGATAGAGATTCAGTTTCTTCTGCCCGTGCGATCTCCCTGTGACTGCTGGGTTCCCTCCGGGTGCTCCAGCTTCCTCCCACAGTCCAAAGGTGTACGAGTTAGGGTTAGTAAGCTGTTGGTCATGCTATGCTGGCATCAGCAGCATGGCAAAACTTAAGGGCTGCCCCCAGCACATCTCAAAGTCAAAGTCAAATTCATTATCAAAGTACATATATGTTGTCATACAACAGCTTGAGATTAATTTTCTTGTGGGCATTTACAGAAAAATAAGCAAGAAATTGAATCTCAGAGTTGTATATGGTGACATGTAGGTACCGATAACAAATTTACTTTGAGCATTGAAAATAAAGAAATTCAATAGAATTTAGTAACAAAAAACTATACATAAAAAGGCTGACAAGCAACCAACATGCAAAAGAAAATAAATTGTGCAATTAAAAAAGTACTGAGAAAGCAAGTAGCAGAGGCCTTGAAAGTGAGTCCATAGGGTTGTGGAATTAGTTAGGAGTGGAAGTGAGGGAAGTTACCGATGCGGGTTCAGGAGCCTGATGGTGGAAGGGTAATAACTGTTCCTGAACCTAGTAGTGTGGGACCTAAAGCCCCTGTACCTCCTGCCCGATGGTAGTAGTGAAAAGAGAACATAGTCCGGATGGCAGGGGTCCTTGATGATGGATGATGCTTTCTTGTGGGAGCATAATGTAGATGCAAAGAGCACATATCAGATGTGTTTGTCATTGACACAAAGAACATATCTCACTGTATGGTTCAGTGCTTTAACGTGTACTGTATGTGACTAATAAAGCTTATCTTATCTTTCAGTTAGATTATGCGGGACCTATCCCTCTGCTCCACACACCTTCCTTTGTGCTTGCTACATTACCTACCATTACCCAACTCCAGTCTTGAGAGCTCCAATTATTCCTGTACTTGCAGACTTCTAGAAGAGCCAATTATTTTTACTTCTGCTGCCTTGGGTGTGGTTCTCGACTTCTCTGTTATATGGCCCAGCCTTAACATATGCTCTCAGTTTCTTTACATCCTCAACAGAGGAAATAGTTTCCCTGGTACCTCCCAATCAGATCCTTAAAATACTTGAAACCTATTCTTCAGATTAACCCTAAACTCATAAATACAAGTGAACATATATCTATTCTCTGAACTGAATGTCCAAAAACAATTTATAGTGTTGTTTGGGAATGAAATTGTTAAGTGCCGCTACAAATTGTGGATTGTAGGTTGCGATTCCATAGGAAATTCTAGTCTAATTCCAGAAGCAAATCTGAAGTAAGTGACTTTGGAAGCAAGTTTAACTTTATCAGTAGGAAGCACCTGGTATATATCTCGATGGTCTCAGAAAAGTTTACACATGGACTGCTCGGTCTGAACTGTGGATTGAACTTGTCAAGTGGTTAAGTTTTCCATGCCTTTATGGTTGAATTCCAAAGAAAATTTGTCTCACATTCCTAGCCTGAATGTTGATGAGTCAGCTTGGCTCAATTGACTTTGCGATTACTGTCAGCTCTGTGCCAGAATGTGGTGGCTGTGTGCCCAACCCATGAGAACATAATCCAGGCGGAGACCTCACATAGTACAGTACTGGCAGAGCAATCCATTGTTAGTGTTTCTCTGGATTAAGTACAAGACCAAAGTGCCGTGATAGTGCTTGAGGTTTCCCACAGCACATTTTGCCCCATTGCAATCTCTCAAGATAGCATAGACAACATATGCTGATGCTCTGCGGGCAGCTCACAGGTCTACCCTGGGACACGCATGTACAATACCTGCTGTCACAAAGGCAAAAAGGGCCTCTACTTTCTTAGAAGTTTGCATACAATCGGCAAGTTTCTGTAGATGCAGAGTGGAGAGTGCCCTGACAGGTTGCATCTCATCCTGATATAGAAATAACAATGCCCAGGAACAGAGAGTGATAAATAAAGCCCAGGACCTCACAGGAAAAAAACACTCCCTCCCCACCACTGAGCACATTTACTGAAGTGATGCCACAAGAAAGCAGCATCGGTCCAGCCCATGCTCTCTTCTCACTACCACCATCTGGCAGGAGGTTCACAAGCCTTACTTTTCCATGGACTGTCACCTCATTGGGGCGGAGAAGCTTGTGTGGTCCTGAGATCCCGAGATCGATGCTGTCTGGAGCTATGCTCCTGGTAGGGTCACCCACAGCAGTAAGGTCGAGGGTGAGGTCCCTGACAAAGAACAATCCAAACAAAATCTGCAACAGGCAGACGAAGTTACTTTGAACTCAATGGCTGTGAAGGCTGCAACAAATCCACCAACTCCGATCATTGTGGTTTCTATGCCATTGGAATCAGTTGGTTAATTTATGAAGTATTGTGTGCTTCTTGGAGTCCAACATTGAGTATGCGTTAAACAAATACACACGCAGGTGTCTTCGCTCTGTGGGCCACATCTTGATTGGACTCATAAGTCACTTGAGAACCCATAAATGGATCAATGGAACGAAGACCATCATCCTCGACCTCTAGGGATAGACACAACGATGATGACGATGACGATGACAGAAGCCTCAGGTCCCACACCACCAGGTTCAAGAACAGTTATTACCCTTCAGCCATCAAGCTCCTGAACCAGTGTGAAGAACTTACCTCACCTCAACTCTGAACTGATTCCCCAACCTAAAGATTAACTTTCAAGGACTCTACAACTCATGTTCTCAGTATTATTTATTTTTGTTTTATTTGCACAATTTGTTTTCTCTTGTGCAGTAGCTGTTTGTCAGTCTTTGCTTATGTACATACAGCCTTGCATAAATTCTGTTGTATTTCATTATTTTCCAGTAAATGGGTGCAAGGGAATGAATCTCAGGATGGTATGTGTTAGCATATGTGTACTGTGATAATAAATTTACTTTGACTTTGAGAAGATGCAAGAGAAGCAGAACAGTACTGGCCAACACTACACCTTCAGCCAAAAATAGCAATCACTGGTTTCACTCCAAAGGCAAGGATCAATCAGCGAGCCCTAGAGACAGAACACTGTAGCACAGAAACAGGCACTTTAGCCCATGCTGAGCTGTTATTATCAACCTCCACCTGGTCCATAGCCCTCCATCCCGCTCCAGTCCATGTACTTATCCAAACATCTCTTAAACATCAAAATCAAACCCACATCCACCTCTTTTGGGGATGCTCGTGCCGCACTCTCATCACACTCCGAATGAAGAAGTACCCCTTAACTATTTCCCCCTTCACCTCAAATCTATGGACTTTAGTTCTAGTCTCATCCAACCTCAGTGGAAAAAGCCTGTTTGCATTTACCCTATCTATACCCCTCATAATTTTGTATACCCCTGTCAAACCTCCCCTCATCCTCCTACGCTCTGGGGAATAAAGTCCTAACCTATTCAACCTTTCCCTGTAACTCAGTTTCTCAAGTCCCAGCAGCTTCGTTCCTTTTAAAAGTTCTCTGTACTCTTCCAATCTTATTGACATCTTTCCTGTAGGTAGCTGACCAGATCTGCACACAATACTCCAAATTAAGTCTCACCAACATCTTATATACCTCAGCATAGCATTCCAAGTCCTGTACTCAGTACTTTGATTTATGAAGGCTCATGTGCCAAAGGCTCTTTACAACCCTATCTACCCATGGTGTTGCAGGTAGCTAGGGCTATTAGTATCTCAATTGCAGACTCTGCACCTGCACAGGTGGGCTGCTGAACAGGTTCGACTATTGCGTTCATGAATATGCACACTCCAGCTAATTACTGTTTCCTTATGGTGGTATTTAACCCCCTTTTTTCATTCTATGCTCCCTGCTTACCCTTGTCCTTGCCTGGGAAAGAGGACGATCATTTCCACAGACGCTGTAAAGGAGCGGAATTGCTTTGGTATTTAGTTATTGCTTCTAGCCGCAGTGTTGGCATTTAACTTCCAGTTTTGAGAGTTTTAGTTAACGACCCTGTTAGCCTAACATTTATTGTTTTTCTTTTCCATTAAATTCTGCCGCAGTTCTCATTAAAACATGAACTGTTGACCTGCTTTATGATTCTACTTTGTTCTTCAGGTGAAATATACATAAAATCTCAGGCAATCTCAAAGTATTTTACAACTTGTGAAGTGCCTATATTCTGAGCAATATGGGTGTCAATAGGATTGTTTTTAGAGATACAGCGCAGTAACAGCTCCTTCCGGCCCAACAAGCCTACACGGCCCAATTACACCCATGTGACCGATTAACCTAATAACCCATACATCAATGAGGGAAGTGATCAGCAATGGTTACAGGGAGAAGGCAGAAGACTAGGTTTAAGAGGGATAATAAAATAGCCATGATTGAATGGTGGGGCAGACTCAATGGGCCAAATGGCCTAATTCTATTCCTATGTCTTATGGTCTTTTGGTCTATATGGGAATTCAGACCCACAGATAATGCTAAAAGCACAATAGCAAATTATGTGAAGTTGCCCAGCCAGCATAAGACCATAAGAAATAGGAGCAGGAGTTGGCCATTTGGCCCATCAAGCCTGTTCTGCCACTCAATAAGCTCATGGCTGATCTGGCTGTGGACTCAGTTCTATCTACCAATGTTTTGCCCAAAACCCTTAATTTCCCTACTATGCAAAAATCTGTCCAACTGCATTTTAAATATATACAATACACATGCCAGGTTCAAAGCCACACGGACAGCTTCCCGCTGAAGTCTGCTTCCTTTTGTTTTAAGATGCAGGACATTAACAGGCCCTTCAGGCCCAAGGCCCACACCCCCCATATTATACCCATGTGACCAGTTGAAAGATTTGGCAAAATTATCAGAATGTAATTATAAGCCTTTATATAAAAAAATTAAGGAAGATGTGGCAAGATGGAGACTGATTCCTTTTTTCAGTGTCAGTTCAAGGAATGAGTCTATTAAAATGAATATACTGCCCAGACTGTTATATCTCTTTCAGACCCTACCAATACAGATTAATCAAAATCAATTCAATGAATAGAACAAGATGCTATCAAGGTATATTTGACAGGGTAAAAGGCCTAGAGTTCATCTCAAAACTTTGCAATTAGCAAAGGAAAAGGTGGGGTGGGGCTTGCCTTCTCTTAGAGATTATTATTTTGCAGCACAGTTGAGAGCTGTGATATGTTGGTGCAACCCATCATATGACGCTCAATGGAAAAATGTTGAGGAGCGGGTACTTCCCATCCCCATACAAGCAATTTTGGCTGATAACAACCTGCAAAGGTACATAAATACTATTGATAACCCATGAGTGAAATTGACTCTTAAAATATGGAAAACTACTATAAAAGAATATAATCTAGAGGGAGATATTGCAATTCTTAAATGGTGTGCATATGACTCGGATTTTACTCCAAATAAATTGGATGCTAGATTTAAGGACTGGACAGCTAAAGAACAACAGTTCTTTGCAACATAATGAAAGAAGGAATACTGTTCAGTTTTGAAATGCTTAAAGAGAAACACTTATTAGAGAAACAAGATTTTTATCAGTATTTACAGATGCGACAATATGTTAATAAGATGCTTAAAAATGTAACCAAGGCAAATACATGCTTGATAGAGCTCTTTAAAAAAGCATATAATTCAGATGATGGTAGTAGAATCATTTCAAGCATGTATAAGGGGTTGTCAAATCTTAAAACACATTCGACATTAAAACAAAATGGGAGAAGGAAGGAGGGATAATTATATCTGAGGAAGAAAGGACAACAATATGGAGTTATCAATGGAAGTGTACCAGTTCACAGAAATGGAGGGAGTTTGGATGGAAAAACTTGATAAGATATTTTATCACACCCTCTCAGAAATCCCATTATGATAGTAACCTCCCTGTTTGCTGGAGAAATTGTAGAAATCAAAATGCAAATCATTATCATATTTTTTGTGACTGCCCTGTTATCAAAAACCATTGGAGGGGGATACACAATGCCCTACAAGACATCTTTAAATGTGAATTACCCTTGGAGAGTAAGACCATATATTTTGGATATATACCTCAAGAATGGTTGAAAAGAGATAAATATTTAATGAATATACTGTTGCTGGCTGGTAAAAAGATTCTTACTAGGAAATGGTTATCACAGGAGAGCCCAACTTTAAACGCATGGATGGAAATTACAATGGACATTTACAAAATGGAGAAGATAACAGCATCTGTTAATCATAAGCTGGAACAATTTGATTCATACTGGGAAAAATGGTTTAACTACATAATGCCTCATAGGCCTGATTTTATTCTTACAAATCAATGAATCTGTTGTAAAAAAAAAAGATCACTCCCTACTTGTACATAGTTCTTTCCTTTTGCTTGTTTTTTTCTTTCCACTCTTTTCTATAAGTATATACCCCAGATAAATACTTTGTGGAGATTTTGTGATATATATGGTTATATGATATATATGTACAATGTCTGAAATACATCTTATGGAAATGTTTGTTTGATGAACATCAATAAAAAAAAAGAAATATGGGGGAAACCATAGTGATGGTGGTCATGGGGAGAACGTACAATCTCCTTACAGAGAGAGGTGGGAATTGAACCCGGGTTGCTGGCATTGTTATTCTTCTCCCTGCTTCCTTTCCAATCCTGATGAAGGGTCTTGGCCTGAAACTTCTTCCCATTTATTCCTGACGATAGATGCTGCCTAACCTGAGAGTCCCGCTGCCGTATTGTACGTGTGATGCTGGCATTGTAAGTCAAAGTCAAAGTCAGTTTATTTCCCAAGTACGTATGCTACATTGAGATTCATTTCCAGGAAAATAAAGAAATACAGCAGAATTTATGAAAAGCTATGCATAAACAAAGACTGATAAACAACTTATATGCAAAAGAAGATGAATTATCCAAATAAAGAAATACAGCATCACGCTAACCGCAATGCTACCATGCCACCTGTAAGATTCTATAGACAGTGAAAGGATAACAACCAGTCAAGCTGCCTGAGTTGTTCTGAGCGAACAGATAATTTGTTTTTCTTTGGAAAGGTTACAGGGCAGGAATATCCTCCAACCCTACAATCCATCATTCTCCTTTACAACAGCGTCAATGGGGACTGTTGCTTCAATGGGATTTCTCAGCCAAATAACAGCACTTCTGACTGTGTAGTACACGCCCTAGTAGTGATCTAGAGAGCCAGGTGACTATCTCAGGGCTTCAGAGTGAGTGAGTGAGTGAGTGTGTGTGTGTGTGTATGAATGTAAAACGTAGAAGTTTGCGAGAGTGCTCGATGCTAAGCTGAACCTCCTTAACCTCCTCAGAAAGCAAAGAAGCATGCTTTGCTTATGATTGAATCGATGTTTCACTCTCCAGTTCCACTTATATCTTGGTTTATTATTATTGTCACACATACCAAAATATAGTGAAAAGCTTGTCTTGCATACTGTTCATACAGATCAGATCATTACACAGTGCATTGAGGCAGGACAAGGTAAAACAGTAACAATGCAGATTAAAGCATTGCAGCTAGTGCAGGTAGACGATAAATTGCAAGAACATAACGAGGGATATTGTGAGCTTAAGAGTCCACTTTATCTTACAAGAAGTCCATTCAAAAGCCTAATAACAGTGACTTAAAGCTGCCTTTGAGCCTGTTCGTATGTGCTTTCAGGCTTTTGTATCTTCTGCCCAATGGGAGGGGAGAAGAGAGAAGATCCGGGGTGGGGAGGGTCCAGATCTTCAGTGTGTGAGAGTGCATGTGAGAGTATGTGAGTGTGTGTGAGTGTGAGAGAGAGAGGGAATGTGTGTGTGTGTGTGTGTGTGTGTGAGAGAGTGAGTGAGTGTGTATGTTTGAGTGTGTGTGTGTGTGTAAACATCTACTTTGTGTCTACATGTCTATGCTTGTGTCTACATGCATGGGTAGCTGAGAACAAGCATTTTGTTAACAACGCATTACGCAATTTTGATAAAATCTAACCACTGTCTTCCACAGTGTTGGCAAAAGAGGAACATACACACACTCACACAACTGTTTCTCATTGATTATACTGCACGGCAGCCTAGTAATGTGGACGCATGACCATACAGTATAGGGTTATCTCCAGAAACCCATGTTCAGGAAAATGAACGAAATATTTCAGATGAGATTATTATTATCGTGTTCTTATTGTTTCTCAGCTCAAGCAGTAAAAGTTAAAGTATGGGCATAGCCAAGCACACTCACTTGTCGATTGCAAGGAGCTTTCGGACTATTCTAGTGGTGTTTAGTAAAGTGGCTTTTTGGAGATTTTGGCCTAATTGTTTATTGCTAATGTATAGTGACTTGGGGAAGATACCAGTTGTAGGTATTACTACTGTGTACTCTCTTCAAGTTCCACAGTCTTTCAATTTCCTTATTTAATTCAGCATATTTCTGGTGATTTTCACTTACTGTTTTCTGTCTGTTATGTGTGTTTGGAATAGCTAAGTTGTTCTTGCTTATTTATCCTGTAATATCATATCCAGACGGCTATTATGGACTGTCCTATCTGTGATAATGGATCGGTTGTAATATCGATTTGTGGGACTTTGACTCTAAAACCAAATCAGGCTTGAATTTACAGTCAGATTTGGTTATTATTGTTATCATTCCCTTTACTTGATTGCGAGCTATCTACTTAAAATACAAGCCTGAACCTTGTATTTATAGTCAGGCATGGTTATTGTTGTTATCATTCCCTTTATTTGATTGAGGGATATCTACATAAAACACAAGCTTGAACCTTGTACTTTTTATGACATATCGATATAGTCCTTATCTGTTTCTGAATGTTTCTCAATTCTGACCGCACCTGGGCCTCTGCCCCCACACCACGCTGTTCCTTGTTGGAGGATGGGCAGAGGGGCCCCAGCGGCCAGGGAGAGCCTGTCCTCTTCCTACTGAATGATCACAAACACTCCAGCTCACCTGGGAGATACAGAAATAGAAATGTTAAACAAAGAACACAGTCACAGACAGGCACACAGAGACACATGTACAGATAGACACACACAAACACACACTCACACATACAGACACACACACACACACACACACCTCCCCCACCCCACCAAAGACAGACACACACTCTTTGGTTGTCCATCGGAATCCGATGATGACGTCCACTCCTTTAACGGTGAGATCTTTGATGACTATACAGTTCTATCCTGGACCCACAAGCTCTATTGCAGGTGGGACATGTATACGTGGTAGTGGTGGTAGTGATGGCAACCATGGCTGCATTTCTCCTGGCTTCTGGTTGTTTTTTCCACCTTCAGAATACGAACCCCATCCCTACACAGCTGTCGCCAAGTGTTACGGTCAGCAGCAACATCCTCCAGGTCCTCGGGTCTGATCTTTCACTTCCTTAAAGCATTCTTCATCTGATCCTTACTGCGCTTCTTCAGCCCTCCAGCTGAGCGTTGACCATGATGTAGCTGGCCATATAACACTCTGCGGGGTAGCCAACATGGGGGCATCCTTATCACGTGCCCCAGCCACTGCAACTGACGCTGGGTGATCATGGCCTCAATACTTCTGCAGTTGGTCTTTACAAGTGTTTCAGTGTGAGGCACCCGCTCACGCCAGTTAATTCCCAGGATGTGCTAAAGGCAGCTTATGTGGAAGTGCTCCAAAGACTTGATATGACGGCTGTAGGTTACCCAAGCTTCACAGCCATAAAGGAGGGTGGTGACGCAGACTGCTCTCCCATGTTGATGTCATTGCCCCAAAGAAGATTGTACTGGCAACAACACATTGGTAGCACATACAAAAGAGAGGCCTGCGCACTCCAGAGGACCTCAGTCTCCTCAGGAAGTAGAAGTGACTCTGGCCCTTCTTATACACAGACTCTGTGTTGGTGCTCCACTCAAGACTGTCATCCAGGTGAACCCCCAGGTACTTGTAGTTCCTCACAACATCAACATCCTCACCATCAATAGTAACAGGGAGCAGTGCAGGCCTGGTCTTCCAAAAGTCCATCACCACCTCCTTTGTCTTACTTTGTTGAGCTGCAGATGATTCAGCTTGCAACATTTGACAAAGTCCTCCACCAGGGCCCTGTGTTCATCTCCTGACTTCCGCTTATACACCCAACTGTTGCTGAGCCATCAGAGAATTTCTACAGATGATATGACTCAGTGTTGTATCTAAAGTCTGAGGTGTACAGGGTAAACAGGAAGGGAGTCAATACAGTCCCCTGTGGGGCCCCAGTGCTGACTATAGCCACGTCTGACACACGGCTCTGAAGCCACACAAACTGTGGTCTGCCAGGCAGGTAGTCCATTATCCAGGACACAATGGAAGTGCCAGCCTGCACTGAACGGAGCCTTTCCCCCAGCAATGAGGGCTGTAGGTATTGAAGGTACGAGGAAAATCAAAAAATCATGATCCTCACAGTGCTGACCTGCTTATCCAATGAGAGTCAGCTCTGTTCAGCAGGTAGATGACAGCACTCCAATGTGCTCCTGGCAGGCAAACTGCAGGGGACCGAGGGCTGATCTGACCAGGGGTCGGAGGTGAGCCAGGACCAGCTTCTCTAGGGTCTTCATGTGTGAGGTCAGGGCCACTGGACGGTAGTCATTCAAGACTTTCAGTTGCTTTTCTTGGGTACTGGGACCACACATGATGTTTTCCACAGAGCCAGGACCCTTTCCAGGCTGAGACTCGGATTGAAAATGCACTGGAGAACTCCACACAGCTGCTCAGCACACTCCCTCAGGACCCTGGGGTTCACACCATCCGGTCCCGATGCTTTGCCGTGTCTGAGTTTCCCCAGAGCCCTTCTCACCCGCTCGGTAGTGAGGGTGAGTCCATGATGCCTGGGGAGCTGGTGGAAGGTGGGGCTGGGGAGGTACAGATCAGAACAATGGTAGTTGGTATGTCGAAGTTTGAATGGAAGGTGCAGGGGAAGGAGGGGATGTTGGCAGAGGTAGCCTGTGTTGTTCACCCACATGTTGAACTGGAGGAGAGAGGAGGGGAGCCGTTGTTGCTGAGAGAGTATTGGGTGCCTTGGCACCTGAACTAGTGTGCTGAGAGGGGTGTGAACAGGAGGGCAATTATCAAACCATTGAAGAATTGGTTTAACTCATTAGCCTATTCACAGCTGCATTCCAAAGCTCTACAGGATGTTCTTCATGTCTCTCCACACCTCCCATGTGCTACTCTGCCCAAGTTTATCCTCCAGCTCTCTCCTGTATTACTCTTTTGCCACTTTGACCTCCTCCTTTAGCTCCATTGGCACATTTTCCAATTCCTCCCTGTCTCCTGATCGAAAGGCTCTCTTTTTGTGGTTGAGAAGAACCTTTAGATCTCTGGTGACCCGTGGTTTGTTGTTGGGGAAGCAGCAAACAGTCCTTGATGGTATTACAGTGTCCACACAGAAGCTGATGTAGCCAGTGATGCAATCAGTAAGCCCGTTAATACTCTCCCCCATATGGTTTACAAAGCACATTCCAGTCAGTAACCTCACAGCAGCCCTTGAAGGCCTCGATGGCCGCTGGAGACCATTTCTTTACTGTCTTGGTGGTAGTTAGCTGCTACTGTACTCTGAGCTTATTCAAGGGCATGAAGTGAACCGGGTTGTGATCTGATCTTCCTAGTGGGGGGAGGGGGGAGAGCTGTGGAGCAGTATGCATCGTTACATTTGCATACAAGAGATCTGGTTTTATTTTCTTTTGTCTGATACTTGACAAACTGATCGAAGGTGGGTAGGGTTGTCGAGAGAGAAATGTGGCTGAAGTCTCCCGATACTGCAATGAATGCATTGGGGTGTTGAGTCTGGAGTCTCGCCATCGTAATGCGTATGACATCACATGCAGCATTGGAAATGCGGAACGTAGACATGAGCAATATGGCGTGGCTGAACTCGCGCGGTTGATAACACGGATGTAAACTCATAGCAAGCAGGTCGATGTCCAGACTGCAGGTTCGTCCTTTCACAGAAATGTGACCAGGATTACACCATCTGCTGTTCACAAGCACAGCAAGCCCACCTCCCTTTCTCTTGCCACACTGTAGGTTAATTCTGTCTGCTCGTAGCATTGAAAACCTATTCACAGTAGCATTGTAATCCGGGATTTGATTGTGTTGCCATGTCTCAGTGAAACACATAATGCTGCATTCCCTGTACTCGTTCTGCGTCCTCATGAGTATTGATAGTTCCTCCATTTTATTTGCCTGCAATCTTATGTTCCCCATAATGATAGGCAGGAGATATGGTTTATATCTCTGTCTCTTGATACATCATTTTCACCCGGTCTATAGCCTTGGTATCTCTGTCTCAGCTCCTCCGGAATATCGAGCTTCTGCTGGGCAAACAAAGGCTGTTGGTAGCTGTTCCCTTGTATATACAACATTGCTTCCACTACTGTGGTCACAGCACTAGGGTATCCTGAGAGCCAGAAGAATGATGAAAATGTTCTTAAACAGATTACTGTCCATTGTTATTTTGCAGTGCTGCTAGCCGGTACAAAAACAAACAAAAGGACATGCTAAATAACGTCAAGACAAACAAACACTCAGAGCTACTGTAACGTGCTGCTGCCACCTTGCTTGGCGCACACAGGGAGTCCATAACTCACAAACTTCTAAGAAAGTTGTGCCTACTTTGTGAAGACACTTTTGTGCTGGCCCCAGGACAGATCCATGGATATGCTGACAGAGGAATATGTTAACACTAAGGAATTTAGAACTACTGACCCTCTCCACCTCTGTTCCCATAATGAAAACTGGCTCATGGACCTCTGACTTCATCCTCCTGAAACCAAAGTTTTGCGGACTTGATTAAGATGTGGACGAGAATGTACAAAGTTCAAAGTACATTTATTATCAAAGTATGTATACTATATACAACCTTGAGATTCGTCTCCTTACAGGCAGCCACAAAGCAAAGGAACCCAATAGATCCCATTGAAAAAAAGGCCATCAAACACCCAATGTGCAGAAAAAAAATCAAATTGTGCAAACAATAAAAGTAAGGAAATAACATTCAGAAATGAAGTTCATGAAAGTGAGTTCACAGATACGGAGCCAGTCATCACTGCTGTCGGTCCAGGAGCCTATTAGCTGCGGGCCACAGCCCCACTTCAGTGCAGAGACGAATAAACCTCACAGAGCAGTGAGCTGAACTGGATTGTCCCTCACCTTCTCAATCTGGCCCGGTGTTTAAATCTCAGGTCATTGGTTGCTCTTGGACCTGGCATGGTTAGTAAGTTTGCAGATGGCACTAAAGTAAGTGGAACCATAGACAGAGAAGAAAGTTATCAGCAATCACAGTGAGATCTTGACCAGCTGGGTCGGTGGCAAATGCAATTTAACTCAGATAAGTTTGAAATGTAGCCTTTTGGGATGTCAGTCCAGGTTAGGAGTTTCACGGACAACAAAAGGGCCCTGGGAAGTGTTGAAGAACAGAGAAATCTAGAAGTTCAAGGACACAGTTCCCTGAAAGTGGCCACACAGACAGACAGAGTGATGAGAAAGGTATATTGCAGGCTTGTCTTCATTTGGTGAGAAGTTAGGACGTCCTGTTAAAGTTGTACAGAATATTGGTTAGGCTGCACTTGGAATATTCTGTGTACTTCTGGTTTCACAAGATTGCTGCCTGAACAGGAGGGGGCTCTTTATGAGAGATTGAATAGGATGGCAGAAGTAAATAAATTTATGAGAAGTAGATAACCAAAGACTGTTCCCATGACTAGGGTGTCTAAAATTAAAGGGCATAGATTTAAGGTGAGAAGGAGGAGTTCTTAAGAGATTTGACAGGTTAATACTTTCACATAAGGAACAGTTTAACTGAATTGAGTAGCCAGAGGAGATGGTGGAGGCAGATTTAGAGTCAGATTCATTTAATCATCAGCGAAATGTGCCATTCGTGTGAACAACCAACACACCCAAGGGTGTCACACACTCTGGTGCCAACATTGCGTGCCCACCATGTTTGCAGAAGAACACAGAACATAACAAAACAGGGCATGGCAGATGACACAAGACAACAACAGTGAAACAATCTCCATCCTTCCACGCCAAATGCATTTATACAGATCTCTAACCCCTGGACAGGCTGTCTAGGTCTCCAGCATCTAGCGGATTTGTGGATTCACTAACATCCCCAGGAGCACTAAAATGATTGGAAAAAGCAGAGCATAGAAGGAAAAATAATTAACACAGACAGATCTGATTGTCAGCGAGGATGTGGTGAGCTGAAGGGCCGGTTTCTATTCTGTACTGCTCTTTGACTCTAAGGACTTCACCTGGTTTGGAGTTATAGAGTTAGTTGGAGGTATTGGTTAGTTATAGAGAATGGTTAGACTAACTTGTACTTAATTCACTGGAACATCAGAAGCTGAGGGTGACCTGTTAGAAGTATATAGAAAGTGAGAGCATAGAGGAGGTACATAGAGCTATTTCCCACAGTGGAGATGTCAAAATCTAGATGGCATAG
Organism: Hypanus sabinus; assembly: GCF_030144855.1. NCBI lineage: Eukaryota > Metazoa > Chordata > Chondrichthyes > Myliobatiformes > Dasyatidae > Hypanus > Hypanus sabinus. The sequence goes on along the minus strand of NC_082713.1, from coordinate 116,128,562 downwards.
GCTTAGAAAGTTAAAGAGAGTACAAAGCAAGTGTTTGCACAGAGATAGAGATTAGCTTTATTTGTCACATGTATATTGAAACATACAGTGAATTACATCATTTGCATCAAGACCAACACGGTCCGGAGATGGGCTGGGGGCGGCCTGCAAGGGTTGCCATGCTTCCAGTGCCAACGTAGCATGCCCACGACTCACTAAGCCGGACACCGTTGGAGCGTGGGAGGAAACTGGACCCGAAGGAAACTCTCGCACTCATGGCAAGAACGTACAAATCCTTGCAGACAGCGGCAGGAATAGAACTCCGAGTGGTTGGACAAACTTGAATTGATTTCTTTGGCACATCAGAAGCTGAGGGGTGAGCTGACAGAAGTATATAGAATTATGAAAGGCACAGATAAGCTATTTTCCCAGGGTGAGAAAGCATGAAAGTGTTGGTAATTGATAAAAGAAAAACAGATAAATATTTGCCAAAATCTCTTCTTCTGCATTCATCTAAGAAGGCAGATAGGGCTTCATCTTAATATCTCAAATTCTCTGACTGTGCAAAAATCTCTAGACGTTGCTCATATGTCTGGAATGGGAGATTAACTCAAAGCCTGCTGGCTCAGATGCAGTTGTAAGGTTAATGCACTCTCTTACAGATCCATAGCTCAAAGGAGCAGATAGTAAGTCTGCATAGTCAAGACCGAATAATGGTGGAGTTCGGGAGCATCCACATTTCAGAATCAGTTTATTATCACTGCTGTGTGTTGTGAAAGTGCTTGTGTTGCGGCAGCAGCACAGTGCAATATATGAAGTTTACTATTACAAATTATCATAAGAAATTTATGTAGAAGTTAAACCAGTAGTGCAAATCGAGAGCAAAAGGAATGAGGTAGTGTCAGAAATCTGATGGTGGAGGGAAGAACCTGTTCCTGAAATGATGAGTTTGTGTTTTCAGGTTCCTTTACCTTCACTCTGATGTGGTAATGAAAAAGGGCAAGTCCTGGATGGTGAGGGTCCATAACGATGGATACTGCCTTTTTGAAGAATCCCCTTTTGAAGGTCTCCTCAATGGCGGATTAAGTAAGCATTTAAACTAAATAAGTAGCTAGTGAATTGGATCCTCATCAGCATGTACAGAACCCATCTCTGAGCCCTGGGTATTGTCAAAGACCCCTCCCAGCCATCCCACAATTCTTCGTCAGGCAGAAGGTACTGGAGTATAAGAATCAGGACTGATAGGCTCCCCCAGGCTCTGAGACTTCTCAATATCCTGCAACCACCCACTACACATTATTTTTGACAGCGCCAGTAACAGCAACACTGTTGTGTATTTAACTATATGTCAAATATGCACTTTATGTTAACTTGTACACCTACAGAATATTTTTACCTGTTATTGTGTTAATATCAAATTATGTGCTATTATTTGAACCTTGGTCTCTGAGGAATGTTGTTTTGTTTTGCTGTGTACATGTGTATGGTTGAATGACGATAAACTTGAACTTGAACTCTTTGCTTCCCCCGTTTCCAGCTCTCTCCCTCTGTGTTGTTCAAGCTAACCGGTTATACAAAGGTCCATAGATGACATGCTGATAGAGGTGGTTGCTATCAAACTGCTGACACTGGTCTGGCTCGAACAGCTAGAAATTGATCTGGTTGCTATGTGGCAGTTTCTTTTGTATAATGAACACTCTCCACCAGCAGATAACTTCTCAACTCAGTAACATTTAGGTTAGACTTCATGTCTGGGGAGCAAACGATTGTGCCTTCTTAGAATAGGACAGAAATACTACAGCTGAATCACATGTATATTTAATACAGCAATCAGTAGCATTTATAGTGCCCTTAACATACCAAGAACACCCTAAACTACTTAGCAAGTGTACATGAGACAAAATTTGACACCAAGCGCCGTTAGGGCAGTCAAGGAAAAGCCTGGATGAAGCCTTAAGGAGCAGAAACAGAAAAGAGAGGGGCAGCATTTTCCATAAACATGGACTAGAAGGTAAAAGTAATCATGTAATGCTGAGGTGTAATCCGGCATTGTTCAGGCTGCACTTGGAGTGTGAGACGTTTTACGCCCCTTATCTAAGAACGGAGGGTGGCAGAGTAGAGGTACATCTCTACCAAAGGCGGGGTAAGGTGCTCCGTCCCTCCGCTATACTGCAGCTCATCCTTGGGAAAGGTGTAGCACCTCTCGATCAGGATCACGTGAAGGCAAGGGAGCAGGTAGTGTACGGTCGTATGAACAGCTGGTTCTGGTTATATGGCAGACAACCTCTGAAGGATATTGATAATGGCTGGGGTCGCCCATTTTGTAAAGACACTGCCCCGAAGAAGGCAGTGGCAACCACTTCTGTCGGAAAATTTGTCAAGAACAATCATGATTGCCTATTTCATACGAAATGGCACATAATGAACAAATGAATCTAAGAAAGGATGAGTTGGCATTGGAGAGGGACTGAGGAGGATCACGAAAATGATCCCGGGAATGAAAGAGTGAACATATGATGGCTCACATTCTGTACTCATTGGAATTTAGGAGAATGGGGAAAAACCTAACTGAAACCTTTTGAATATTGAAAGGCCTAGATGGAGTGAATGTAGTGAGGATGTTCTCTATAGTGGGGGAGTCTAGGACAAGTGGGCACAGCCTCAGAAGACACAGATTTCCATTTAGAACAGAGGAATTTCTTTAGCCAGAGGGCTGTGAATCTGTGGAATTCTTTGCCATTGTTGGCTGTGGAGGCCAAGTCATTGGATATATTTAAAACAGAGGTTGATATGATGGAGAAGATCCTGAGAGGCAGGATTTACAGACAGACAGACTTACTTTATTGATCCCAAGGGAAATTGGGTTTCGTTACAGCCGCACCAATCAAGAATAGTGAAGAAATATAGCAATATAAAACCATAAATAATTAAGTAAAAATAAGTTAATCATGCCAAGTCGAAATCCAGGACCAGCCTATTGGCTCAGGGTGTCTGACACTCCGAGGGAGGAGTTGTAAAGTTTGATGGCCACAGGCAGGAGTGACCTCCTATGACGCTCAGTGTTACATCTCGGTGGAATGAGTCTCTGGCTGAATGTATTCCTGTGCCTAACCAGTACCTTATGGAGTGGATGGGAGTCATTGTCCAAGATGGCATACATCCTCTTTTCAGACATTTGGAGAGGTATAATGTGATTAGGAATATTCAGCATGGCTTTGTCAAGGGCAGGTCGTGCCTTATGAGGCTGATTGAATTTTTTGAGGATGTGACTAAACATATTGATGAAGGAAGAGCAGTAGATGTCGTGTATATGGATTTCAGCAAGGTATTTGATAAGGTACCCCATGCAAGGCTTATTGAGAAAGTAAGATATATGTACATGGAGCTTAGAAAAGTAGAGGGCTATAGGTAAGCCTAGTAATTTCTGAGGTAGGGACATGTAGGGACAACTTTGTGGGCCGAAGGACCTGCATTGTGCTGTACGTTTTCTATGTTTCTATGTTCTTGAAGTCCACCAAAGGTTACAGAGACAGGGCTGGAGAATGGGATTAAGAGGGGTAATAAATTAGGATGGAATGGCATAACAGATTCGACAGGCCGAATGACATAATTCTGCTCCTATGTTTTATGGTCTTATGGTCTTAAATGCAAAAGATTCTGCAGGTGCTGGGAATCTTGAGCAAGACACACAAAATGTTGGAGGAACTCAGCAGGTCAAGCAGCACTTATGGAAGGGAGTAAACAGACATTTAATTTCCTGTCAGACACAATCATAATCCGATAATATAACCCAGAAGGTGATGACTCAGCTTATTGTGACTGGCAACCAAAAACGGGTTTAACACACTTTCCAGTTGCTGGTCCTTTGCCAAGCAATTTATACTTCAAGAGTTTACAGGTATATCAGAAACATTTTGTGGGCTTCTGCCTTGGCCACCCTTTCAAGCAGTCATCTCCAGATGACTCATGGAAAGGAAAATATTTTCCTCAACCACCTCCTTCTGCCCATGATTTAAATGTATGTTCCCTAGTTATTGTAGAGGGAAATAGGTTCTTTCTTTCCACTGCCTCGATCTCTAATAATGTTTATTTCTCCCCTTTGCTATAAAGAAAACAACTCCATCCAATTAGTATCTCCTCATAACTATAATTCCCTTCTTTCCAATTGGTTGCAAAATATTGCAGAATATTTCAATCATGAACTCCCGATGGGCAAGGCTCCACAACAAGGCTCCCAGATGCGGACACATCACTTGAAAAAGCTGTTTGGTTCCACAGCATTAATGATGCAATATTCTCCGCTTCTGAAATTTGGTTCCATTTAAGGGTAAAAGATCCAAATTTTGAAAGTTTTGTCAAACAAGCTTGTGATTCTCTGAAATACCCTACCAGGGAAGATGGTGGAGGCTAGAAATTCCAGAGTATTAAGGAGGAAGGAGGCACAATTTGTAAGATTAAGGAATTGAGGGCAATGAGAAATTGGTACAGATGAGATGAAGCCAGGGTCACATCAGCCAAGATAATATGGAATGGCAGGACGGACTCGAGGGGCTTTGTGTCTTTCTACTTCAGGACCAATTAGCCCACACCACCTAATTACACCCATGTGACTAACTAACCTACTGATCTGTACATCTTTGGAACGTAGGAGGAAACCCACGCGGACATGGGGGGAATGTACAAACTCCTTACAGACAGTTGGTGGGAATTGATCCTGGGTCACCGGTGCTTTATTAGCGTACACTAAGCAGTAGCTCTATTTGTCATTTAGCTCATGACAGTTTCTACCTTGAGGAATGGAATCATGTTTAATTGTGAACTCTCAGCTGTCCCTTGTACGATTGGATTAACATCTAGGGTAAGCTCCCATTTCTTGCCCCGTTTCCTGACTTGCATATTCAATGTGAAAGTACACAGAAACAGGCTATGCAAGCCTCTACTCCCATACCAAACAGTTTACATTAATCCCATTTTATTCAAAAGTTTGAAGTTCAATTAAATTTCTTACCAAAGTACATTTATGTCACCATTATGCCACCTGAGATTTAAGTTCTTGCGGGCAATCACAGTAAATACAAAGAAACACAATAGGATCTATGGAAACCTGCACACGACAGAGATGGACAAACAATCAATATGCAAAAGACAACAAACTCTGCAAATACAAAAAGACAATAATAGTAATGTTAATAAAAGAATCAATAAGCAATGAATATCAACAACAATGAATATCAACAACATGAGTTGTAGAGTCCTTAAAAGTGAGTGTGCTGGTTATGGAATCAGTTCAGTGTTGGGGTGAGTGAAGTTATCACCTCTGATTACTCTAAATATTTGCATCATCAGCCCTCAGTTTCACCCACACACCTACACACTAGGGACAACTTACATCGGTCAACTATCCTACGAACCAGCACATAGAATCAAAGAGCCGTAGTGCACTTCATCACAGAAACAGGTCCTTTGGCCCACGTAGTCATGGTTGACCTGATTTTCTGCCTAGTTATATCTACCCACACTTAGACCATATCCTTCTAAATGCCTTCCATCCATGTACCACATCTACCACTTCTGCTGGCAGCTCATTCCACACTTCTGAGTGTAGAATTTCCCCCTCAGATACCCCTGAAATATTTAACCTTTCACTCTAAGCCTATTTCTGCTAGCTCTTCTCAGCCAACATGTATTGCCTACCTCCAGTTGCACTTAGGGTCACACAGCCCGGAGGCAGGACCTTCGGCCCATCTAGTCTACGCCAACGACCTTCTGCCTGCTCTGATCTACCTGCACCATATCATTTCAAACCCTCTGACCCATGTACTTATCCAAACTTAGAACATGAAACACTACAGCATAATACAGGCCATACAGTCCACAATGTTGTGCTGACCTTTTAACCTATTATAAAATCAATTTAACTCTTCTCTCCTACATAGCCCCCATATTTCTATCATCCATGTGCCTACTTAAGGGTTTCTTTAATGCCCCTTGTGTATCTGTCTTTACCACCACTGCTGGCAGCACATCACCACTTTCTGTGTAAAAATCATACCTATGATGTCCCCTATACTTTTCTCCAAACACCTTAAAATTATGCTCCCTTGTATTAGCTATTTCTGCATTGGGAAAAGGTCTCTGGCTATCCTCTCAATCTATGCCTTTTATCATCTTGTACAGCTTCATCAAGTCACCTCTCATCTTCCTACTCTCCAGGAGAAAAGCCCTTGCTTGCTCAACTTATCTTCATAAGACATGCTCTCTAATCCAGGCAGCATCCTGGCAAATCTCCTCTATACCTTCTCTAAAGCTTCTACATCCTTTCTATACTGAATTGACCAGAACTGAACACAATACTCCAAGCGTGGTCTAACCAGAGCTACGACATTACCTCGTGGCTCTTGAACTCAATCCTGACTGATGATGGTCAACACAGCATACACCTTCTTAAACACCCTGTCAACCTGCACGGCAGTTTTGAGGCTTCTCAGAATATTTGTCCCAGATGACCACTGCCTCAAGTCTCCAGAGTCACCTTTGGGATGTGGGAGAAAACTGGAACACCTTGGGGTATCCCAAGCAATCACAGGGAGATAGTACAATCTCCAAGGATCAAGGATCAATTCTATTCACCATACTGTATATTCGGAATTACTCGGAGTTTGCTGTGATGTGCTGATGTGACTTGCAACAAAAACAACTTTCAACAATTAGAAGGAATAAAGAATTGTATAAAAATAAAATTAGAGGTTAAAGTATAGATGTGGAATAAAATCTGCATCAATACATAAATATCAACATATACTGTAGTTACAATGCGAACAGCATCATAAGAAATTATTTAAAAGTGTAGTGAAGGGGTAATAGATAGTCAGGGCCGGGGCTAACTAGAATGGTTGGATAGATTAATTACCTGCAGGAATAAACTTTTAAAATAGTGTGTTTTTTGTTTTACTAGCGCTAAAGCATTTTCTTGAAGGCAGCTTGCAAGCTGGGTAGTGACCGCAGTGAATTTCCCTGCCCACCTCTTCGTCCTGGACACCTACAAGTCCAGCAGTGATTGTAGACTGCAGCTAGCAACTTTCTCCGCCGACCTGATATTTTGCTGTAGATTTTGTACATTATGAGAGGACGCTGCAGCAAACCAGATGGCAACGACTGGTATGAGGATGCTACCTACGACAGCAGTGTAGAATTGAACCAGAGCATTCTGGTGAAGACAGAATTTTACCAGTTGCTGTAAGAATTACATTCTCTGTTAATGAAAGAGATATGGTCCTCCCACATGAGGTCCTGTGAAATAATGATGCCCAGGAACCTGAATGTTGAAATGCTGCTGAACGTAGAGTTGTTGATGATGAGTGGATGGAGAGGAGACACATTAGTTGTGATTAGGACTGTGCTAGCTTGTTTAAGAACTCAACGGTTCCTGATGCTGGAAAGCTGAAGTACAAAGAGTAAATACTGGAAGTAGTTTGCAGGTTAGGCAGTATCACTGGAGGAGAAACAGAGGCAAAGTTTCCAGTCAACAATCTTTCATCAGAACCTGTACTGTGGAAGGAAATCAGAATAATTTGCTAAGCAACACACACAAAAAGCCGGAGCAACTCAGCAGGTCAGGCAGCATCTATGGAAATGAATAAACAGTCGACATTTCAGGTTGAGACCCTTCTTTAGAACTGGAAAGGAAGGGGGAAGACTCCAGAATAAAATGGAGGGGGAAGAGAAAGGAGGAAGTCTAGAAGGTGATAGGTGGAGCCAGGTGGGTGGGAAAGATAAAGGGCTGGAGAGGAAGGAATCTGATAGGAGAGGAGAGTAAATCATTGGAGAAAGGGAAAGAGGAGGGGACCCAGTGGGAGGTAATGGGCAGTTGAGATGAGGAAAAAGGCCAGACCGGGGAACAGAAGAAGAGAAGGGGCAGTGGGAAAAAATGGTTTTACCGGAAGGAGAAACCAGCATTCATGCCTTTGGGTTGGGAAGCTACCCAGAGGGAATATAAGGTGTTGCTCCTCTGCCTTGAGGATGGCCTCATCTTGGCACAAGAGGAGGCTGTGGGCTGTCATGTCGGAATGGGAATGGGAATTGGAATTAAAACGTTGGGCCACCAGGAAGCTCTGCTTTTAGTGGACGGAGCAGAGGTGCTCAACGAAGCAGTCCCCCCCCCCCCCCCAGTTTATGACAGGCCTCACCAATGAGGCCACATTGGGTGCACCAGACACAATGGACGACCCCAGCAGGTTCACAGGTCAAATGTTGTCTCACCTGAAAGGACTGTTTGGGGCCCTGAATGGAGGTGAGGGAGGAGATGACTGGCCAGGTGTTGCAATTTGGCTACTTGCAGGGCTAAGTGCCGGGAGGGAGGTTAGTGAGGAGCGATGAATTGACAAGGGAATCATTGAGGCATGATCCCTGTGAAAAATGGAGATCCCTTTTGAGATTGCGGAAGTTGCGGATGATGATGTGTTGGATGTGGAGCCAATGGGGTGGAAGGTAAGGACAAGGGAAGCTCTATCACTGCTAAGGCGGTGGGAAGATGGGTGAGCGCACAGATGTTTGGGAAATGGAGGAGATACGGGTGAGGGCAGCATCAATGGTGGAGGAAGGGAAACACTGTTCTTTGAAGAAGGGGAACATCTCTGACGTCTTGGAAAGGGAAACCACATTCTGGGAGCAGATGCGGCAGAGACGAAGGAACTCAGAAAAGGAGGCAGGCTGCAAAGAGGTTTAATCAAATAGTAGAGTCAATACTTTGCTGCTGTTTGGAAGCCAGACAAGAGCAGATGCTCAGCATGGTCAGCGCTGGAGGTTGGATTGAACCCCGGTCACTGGAGTTCCATGGGCTGGGCTGCACTGCATCCTGTCACATCAATATCCTTCTCAACCTCCTCTCCCGCTGAAGATAATGGAACTTGACTGGGTATTTAAATCTGTCCTTCCCTGAGGTCAGATTTATTTTACAAGGCACACAGTTGTCAGCAGAAACGTAAAGAAAGATTACACTGGAGAATTCCAAGCTGCATTATACATCAAACAGCAAAATCATCTGATAATATGATCATAGCAACAAGCCATTGTTTGCTGTCCAACAGTGAAACTAATGGCCCCCGCCTCTGTTTATTTGTAGAAAACTAATCAACTCCAGGCAAGGAATAAAGCAGAATTTAAAACTGACTACACCTCCACTGTAAAACTTAGAGATGAAAGAAGTTCCATTTCCTTGTCCATTGCTAAGGCCCTCTAAACGTAACAACAATTTGCACAAAAAGCATCTTTAAACATGGTCAGAATACAAGGACATCCCTTTAAAATAGTGATGAGGAGGAATTTCCTTAGCCATCTTTAGACAGCTGTGGAGGCCAACTCATTGGGTCTATTTAAAATAGAGGTTGATAGGCTCTTGATTAGTAAGGGTATCAAAGGTTATGGGGAGAAGGCAGGAGAATGGGTTTGAGAGGGATAATAAATCTGCCATAATGAAATGGCGGAGCAGACTCAAGGAGCCAGATGGCCTAAATCAGCGCCTTTCAGGCCCATGGCCAACATCTCAAGTATTTCACTGTAGGGTTAACAGAGAAAATGATTGGCATTGTGAGCTCCAAAGGAAGGTAAACAAAAACCATAAGACCATAGGACACAGGAGCAGAATCATACCATTCGGCCCATCAAGTCTGCTCTGATTGTGTTTTTCCTCTCAAACTTATTCTCCATGTAAATTTATCCTGCTTTCTCCATGTAACCTTTGACACCCCTGCTAATTGAGAACCTATCAACCTCTGCTTTAAATATACCCAATGACTTGGTCTCCACAGCTGACAGTGGCAATGAATTCCCCAGATTCACCACACTTTGGCTAAAGAAATCCCTCCTCTTCTTTGTTCTAGAGAGATGTCTTTCTATTCTGAGGCAGTGCCCTCTGCTTCTAGACTCCCCACTATAGGATATACCCTCTCCGTGTCCACTCTATCTAGGCCTTTCAATAGTCAGTTTCAATAAGATTCCATCTCATCTTTCTGAACTCCAGCAAATACAAGCCCAGAGCTAGTTGTCAAACGCTCCTCATATGTTAACCCTTTCATTCCTGAGATCACTGTCTTAAACCTCATCCAGACCCTGTCCAATGCTAGCACATTCTTTCTTAGATATGGGGCCCAAAACTGCTCACAATGGCCAAGTGCAGTGTGACCAATGCCTTATAAAGCCTTAGCATTACATCCTTACTTTTATATTCTAGTCCTCTCAAAATGAGTGCCTTCTATGCCACCCACTTAAACGGCAAGTTAACCTGTAGGGAGTCCTGCATGAATTCCTTTGCACCTCTGACTGTTGAATTTCCTCCCCGTTTAGAAAACGGTCTATGCATTTATTCCCTCTACTAAAGTGCATGACCATACACTCCCCTACACTATATTCCATCTTACACTTCTTTGCCCATTCTCACAACCTGTCCAACTGTTTCTGTACTCTCCCTGCTACCTCAACACTACCTGGCCCTCCACCTATCCTCATATCATCCAAAACTTGGTGAAAGGGGTGGGTTTAAATGAGGGAAAGGCATAAAGTTACAGAAGGTAAGGGCTTCAGGAGCATTATGCCCTTGTACTGAAGGCAAAGCCAGCACATTTGGAGCTGTCAAATCCATGGATGATCCAAGAAGGCTGCATTGGAGGAGCGGAGATATTTTGGAAGATTATCAGTCCAGAGGAAATAGTTAGGCAGCTGTAAAACCTCAGATTCAGATTCAAATTTAATTATCACATGTACATCAAAATATAAAGTGAAATGTGCCTTTTGAGTTAACAACTAACACAACCAAGGAGGTGCTGGGGACAGCGTGCAAGTGTTGCTACACATTTCTGCACCAGTATAACATGCCCAGAATATTTTGTGGAACAACAGAAGCAACAATAACAAGAAAGACAACAGCAAACTGAGCCCTTTTCCCATCCCTCCCACTCCCCACCCTCTCACCACACACACACACAGACAGGACTTCAAATCTAGGGCCATATGACCATTAAATTCCGTCTGTTGATTCGCTCCACAGTTCCATCACGGCTGATTTAATTTCCTTTTCAATCTCATCCTCCTGCCTACCCCCATAACCTTTGATGCCAAGAACCTACCAGTCTCTGATAAGCTGCCTCCCGGCCTCCAGTCCTCAGCTCTACACTTTCAGTCTCGCAGGCATTGGCCTTCCAACTTCAGTCTTCATCTCAGGACTCTCTGATCATAGGTTTGACTTTTAGGTCTTGAACCTCTGACCATGGTGACCCTGACCTTCATGCCTCCTTGGCTGTGGAGAAATTTGAAAGGAAGGCTGAGAATTTAAAAATTAAAATGATTTGGCAGACATGTACTTGATGGGCAGAAGAGCCTCTTCGGTGCAGTAGATTTTTTGGTTAAACCACTGTTGATCAACAAGCAGGGTAATGATGGGTGGGACGAGCTGGACACTGAATTGATATTTTAAAAAACAGATAATTAGCTCTATAAAGTATTATTCCAGAGTTTTTATAAACACACGAATTTCTACAGATGCTGGAAATCTTGAGAAATACACACACACAATGCTGGAGAAACTCAACAAGTTAGGTAGCATCCATGGAGATGAATAAACAGAGATGTTGCAGACCAAGACCTTTCATCAGTTGATATTATTGACTGAACAACACCTCTTTTTCTGACAAAAGGTCACCATCCTGACGAAGGGTCTCGGCCTGAAACGTTGACTGTACTTCCTATAGATGCTGCCTGGCCTGCTGTGTTCCACCAGCATTTTGTGTGTGTTGCTTGAATTTCCAGCACCTGCAGATTTCCTCGTGTTTACCTCATTTTCTGTCTGGGTAGTCTTTAAGCTGATGGGATGAGTATTGATTTCTCTAACTTTCGGTAATTTGTTCCTCTCCCCCCCACCCACACTCATTTTCCATTCCCCATTCTGGTCACCCTCTCACCCCTTTCTCTTTTCCTCACCTCCCCATCAACTCCCTCTGGTGATGCTCCTCCTTCCCTTTCTCACAGAGTCCACTGTCACCTCCTACCAGATTCCTTCTTCAGCCCTTGACCTCTTCCACCTATCCCCTCCCAGCTTCTTACTTCACCCTCCTCACCTGGTTTCACCTATCACCTGCCAGCTTGTACTCCTTCCCCTCCCTCCACCTTCTTATTCTGAATTCTGCCCCCTTCGTCTCCAGTCCTGGTGAAGGGTCTCGGCCTGAAACATCGATTGTTTATTCATTTCTGTAGATACAGCCGGATCTGTTGAGATTTTGTGTGTGTTACTGTGGATTCCCAGCACCTGTAGAATCTCTTGTGTTTATAATCAGAAATTCTGCTTTGGGATTTATTTACAATTTGCATTTTTCAATAGCTGATGAGAATTACTGATTAAAAGTAGCGACAAAATACATTGGGCAAGTAATTGCAGTAAAAAGAGGAGATGCGTGAGGATGGTGCAAGGCTGGACAATCGCAGACACACCAAAGATCCCACAGATGCTGGAAATCCTGAGAAACACACAAAATGCTGGAGGAACTCAGCAAATCAGGCAGCATCTATGGAGGAGAATTAAAAAAGAACTTCTACTCCTCCTAATTCCTTATTCTGGCTTCTTCCTCCCTTCCTTTCCAGACCTGATGAAGGGCCTCAGCCCAAGAGATCGACTGTTAAATACTGCTGAGTTCCTCTTAATTTGTGTTCCAGAGATTTTAATTTGCTTGCTGTCTGCATCATTAGTGTGCAGCGAGATTTCCAATACACTTCTTGCTCCTTGAATTTGTTTCTGCTCTCTGCAGTATCTTGTCCACTGTGACAGTGGATGAGTCACCGCATGTCAGAGTGAGTCATCTAAACAGCACAGCTCTGAGACAAACACTCATCACAACGTTTCTGATAAATGAAAATGACATTTGAATGAAAATGAATAAAATTAATGAAGGCTACTATTTGTGACTTGCTCTCCCTCATTTCTCCACTGCATTTCACTTCACTCTCATAGATTCAAAAAGCTATAAAGCATGGACACGACCCTTCAGCCCAACAAGTCAATGCTGACCAACGTCCCTATCAATGCTAATCGTTTTTGCCTTTATGAGGAGAAATTTTTTTAGCAAGAGGTGGTGAATCCGTGGAATTCATTGCCACAGATGGGTGTGGAGGCAAAGTCATTGAGTATATTTAAAGCAGGGTTGATAGGTTCTTAATTAGTAAAAGTGTCAAAGATTACAGGGTGAAAGCAGTAGAATGGGGTTGAGAGGGATAATAAATCTGCTATGATGGAGCAGTAGAGCAGACATGATGGGTTGAATGGCCTAATTCTGCTCCTACGTCTCAAAGATTTGGCCCATATCCCCTAAGCCTTTCCTCTTCGTGTACCTGTTCAAATGTCTTGAAAACATTGTAATTGTGCTCACCTTGGCCAGTTCAGTTGATGTTGTTCCACTATCCTTTCTGTGAAAAACTTTCAGATTCCCTTTAGATCCTCCCCATCCCACCTCAAACCGAAGCTTTCCCTACCCTGGGAAAAAGCCTATGACCATCTTCTCTATGTATACCCCTCGTAGTTCTATAAAGTTCTATAAAGTCGCCCCTCAGCCTCTTTCCCTCCAGGAAAACTGTCCCAATCTATCTCATTTGTTTGGCTATATTGTCATACTTGTAACCCACACAGAGCTCCTGGGCACCATGTTCAGAGCTGATATTTGTAAGGACATATAAGCATTCTCTACCATTGAGATGTACACTTTTAACACACCTATCATTGCTTTGGTTTGTTCAACGTCAACTTTATACTATGTGTATAGTTGTCATTCAACTATACACATGTATGTAGCTAAACGAAATATCGTTCCTCTGGGGCCAAGGTGCAAACTACAATACATACAGTCACACACCCATATATTATGTTATTTTACTTGAAACTCTGCTGGTTTCCTTGGCTGTGCAAGTCCAGGGAAGACACTCTCTGATCCCGCCAAACCAGTGAGATTGAGACGGCTCTCTCACCAGAAACCCCGGTTTGTGTGGATGTCATGTAATTTGTAACCCTGTTACAACTCAGTGCCATGAAACACCAGACAGCACACTGTATACAATTAAAGGAATTATATATATGAATCTTAACTAAAGGGTTAGTGAAGAAAAGAAAAAACAAAAAGGGCCCATTATAATTAAACAGTCAAATATGCACCAGTTGGAGATCAATTCACTGACCCTCTGTTGATCTCAGCGTCTGGTTCCATCAAATCACAATCTCCCCACTGGGTTGTATCCTACCACCAGTTCTGTCCAGCATCTTCTCTCTTCATCTCTCACCAAACAAAGTACCCAGCTCACATTCCAAAGCACCCGTTCTCTCTAACCATTACCCCAACACTGCTTCCACAGAAAGACCATTACATTAGCAGTGAAACTTTTCCCAGGGTATTACCTACTATTAATGAAGTGTTTCTTTAAATTTAATAATGTAACTCAGGTACTTACAGGTGCCAATCTGCACATTAGATTCAAGATTCAAAGATTGAAAGTACATTTATTATCAAAGTATGCAGCACACAACCCTAACATTCGTCTTCCTCACAGACAGCCATGAAACAAAGAAAACAGTGGAACCCTTTCAATGAAAAACATCAATCCCTCCCCACACATAAAAAAAATTACGCAAATGGCCACAACAAAAAAAATGAGTGAGAAACACAGAGTATAAAACATAACATTGAAAGATTCCAGGCATACTCAGTTCAGCTCAGTGTTTGATATTTGCAGGCTGCCCGGATTCAAAATCACCAAAAATGGCAACAAAAAAACGAGCAGCCAATAACGAGGAACACATCATAATGTGAATTACAGAGTCCAACCCACAAACCGCATTGATTAAATATACTGGCTGGGTAGCTCCAACCTGATGGCATGAACATTGACTTCTCTAACTTCTGTTAATCCCCCTCCTCCCTTTCTTACCCCATCCTTGTTATATTTAGTTTTCTCCCCCTCCCCCTTTTTTTTCTCTCTCTCTGCCCATCACTCTGCCTGTTCTCCATCTCCCTCTGGTGCTCCCCTCCCCCTTTCTTTCTCCCGAGGCCTCCCGTCCCATGATCCTTTCCCTTCTCCAGCTCTGTATCCCTTTCGCCAATCACCTTTCCAGATCTCAGCTTCACCCCACCCCCTCCGGTCTTCTCCTATCATTTCGCATTTCCCCCTCCTATTTTCAAATCTCTTACTATCTTTCCTTTCAGTTAATCCCGACGAAGGGTCTCGACCCGAAACGTCGGCAGTGCTTCTTCCTATAGATGCTGCCTGGCCTGCTGTGTTCCACCAGCATTTTGTGTGTGTTGCTTGATTAAAGCTTGCCCAAGATGCGGAACTCCTGCACCATCTACCAACGGTATCGAAGGAGAGACTGTGATGAGCAGCCGCAAGTGTTGTCATGCTTTCGGCACCAACGTAGCACGGCCACTACTCACTAACCCCAACCACATCAGGGTTAGTGTGCTCCGAGCACCAGTCTGCTCCACAATTCAACAATGGCTGATGTATTATGCCAATCAATCCCATTCTCCTGCCTTCTCCCTGCAATCTTCAACCCCCTTACATATCAACATCCGCTTTAAATATACCAAATGACTTGGTGTCCACAGCCATCAGTGGCAATGAATTCCACAGATTCACTACCCTCTGGCTAAAGAAGTTCCTCCTCATCTCCATTCTAAATGGACGTCCCTCTATTTTGAGGCTGTTTTGCCCTCTGGTCCTGGAGTCAATCACGACAGGAAACATCCTCTGCACATCCGCTTTATCTAGACCTTTCAATATTTGAAAGGTTTCAATGAGATCCCTTTTATTCTTCTAAACCCTTCCATGACCTTATTTTATTTTTATTTTATAACGTAGTTCAGGTACATTAAATGCGTCAATCTACGCATAGTAATCTCACACCACCAGTGATAACGGGTTTGAAATTCACTTGCTGTTATTTGAACTCATTGCACATCACAGGAACTGTCTTTTGCGTATCACTACTGGAACTCCTTTCTCGTGACTCTATCTCCCTTTTATTGAGTTTTTTTTTCTAGTGTGTCTACAAAGTGTAAATTTAGCAATGACTGATAGGTATGTTACAGTTTAAAGAATGTCTGTTCTCAGTCAGGTGTGGAACAACACAGAGGGCAAGAATAACACAGGGCAGTGGAGGTGGGCTATCAGTGGGAGCAACTGAATCCTTTGTTGTTTGTTTGACAGGAATAACAGCATTGCTGGCTTATGTGTCTCAAGTATTGTGTGGGCACAAAAATGATTTTTTAAGCACAATATGTTTTTTTAATTGTATGAGTCACTTACACCTCCAGTCTGATACATGCTGATCCACCCATTCTGCGTCCTCAGCCCCCATGAAATGGGAATTTGGACCCACAGGTAACACTAGAGGCACAATTGCAAGCTGCATGGAGTGTGAACTTGCCAAATTAACATAAGAAATGGGAGCAGGAGTCAGCCATCTGGCTTGTCAAACCTGCTCTGCCTGTCAATAAGATCATGGCTGATCTGGCCACGGGCTCAGCTCCAACTATCTACCTTTTCCCCAAAACCCTTAATTTCCCTACTATGCAAAAATCGGTCTAACCGTGCCTGATATACAATGCACGTGCCAAGTTTGAAGTCGCACACATGGACAGCTTTCCAATAAAGTTCATTTGTTTTTGTTTGGAGATAGAGGACGGTAACAAGACTTTCTGCCCCAATCAACTGCACCCATGTGACCAACTAATCTACAAACCCTGTACGTCTTTGGAATGGAGGCGGAACTCAGAGCACCACAAGGAAACCCATACGGACACAGGGAGAATTTACAAACTCCTTACAGACAGTGGCGGGAATTGAACCCGGGTCACTGGTGCTGTAAGAGTATAACTCTACACTACCAAAGGATGTGAAACGTCCTGGACAGCCCCAACAGAGACACATGTGAATGATGTTCTACCATTACGGTTTCAATGGTTTTCCTTGTGGGAGAAGCTGATGTGTCATGAGTCTCTGGCCCACTCTAACATGGAAACAGCATTCTAATTTGTTCCTATTGGAGGCAGCCCGGTAATGGCTTAGCGGTCAGCATAATACTATTACAGCACCAGTGACTCATGTCCATTTCCCACCACTGTCCATAAAGAAATTTACTTTCTCCTTGTCACCGTTTGAGCTTGCTCTGGGTGCTCCAGTTTCTTCCCTCATTCCAAAGACGTATAGATCTATAGGTTAATTGGTCACATGGGTGCAGTTGGGTGGCGTGAGCTTGTTGGCCCAAAGAGCCTGTTACCATGCTGTATCTCGAAATAAAAAATAAATAGACTCTATTGGGAAGCTCTGTGTATATGCAACTTTGAACTTGGCATGTACTGTGAATATATACAAGCACAGTTAGACCGATTTTTGCATAGTAGGGAAATGAAGGGTTTTGGGGAAAAAGTAGATAGTTGGAGCTGAGCCCATGGCCAGATGGGCCAGATGGACGACTGGTTAATTGGTCACGTGAGTGTAATTGGGCGGCATGATCTCTTTGGGCTGGAAGGACCTGTTACTTTGCTGTAGTTCTGAAAAAAAAAACAAAATATGCCCCAAACCTGGAAGCAAGGGTTTCTGCCCCTAAAGAGTGATCATCTCAGAGGATTTCACTGCTAGTGCTGAAAAAGTCTGAATCCTTTAGCAAATCATGATCAGCAAGAGAGAGAAAGGACTGCTAACTTCAGTGAAGTTGTCTGGACATAATGTCTGGAGCATGGTCTTATCATAACTAACAAACATCAGATGCATTGCCAACTAAGAAGGAGAGAACAACATCCCGTTTGCACTCAGAATCACGTAGTGATCTCAAGATGTTCCCATGTTGCCTAGCAGCCAAACAGTGTATCTCATGAAGCATTCTGTAGGGACCTAACGAGGATAGACATTGCACATTGTAGTGGAAATAATTAGTGTCCTCATTAACAGAGATGCTTTTAGATGCAAGAGATTCTTCAGATGCTCAAATCTTGGGGAACACACAACATGCGAGAGAAACTCAGCAGGTCAGGCAGCATCTATGAAGGGAAAATGAACAATTGACGTTTCAAGTCAAGAACATTCATTCCCTCCATAGATGCTGCCTGACCTGCTGAGTTCCTCTAGCCTGTTATCTGTGTTACTAGTGATACTTATAGGTTCTGTCTTCACCCTTCTATTGGAGTGGACAGGCTGGCCAGAAGGCAGTGTATAAGGGAGGTAAGAAGGTGCAACAAACAGCAGCTGGGATAGGCAGAACATAACCACTGCAGAGAAATATTGGTGAAAGACAAGGTGTAGATGTGGAGCCATTAGAAACTGCAGCAATAGCATATAGTCAGTCATAGTCAGTTCAATAGTGAAATTTTACCTCTTAATACAGGTTACAGTACTTGCTATTGGTGTTAGCATTGGTTTATTATTGTCAAGATATAGTGAAGGACTTGACTTGCATGCTGTTCATGTGGATCAGATAATTACATGGAGCATCAAACTGGAATAAGGTGAAGCAATAATAATGCAGAATAAAGTACTGAAAAAGTGCAGTGTGGTAAACAATAAAATGAAAGATCATAACGAGATAGACTGTAAGGCCAGGAGTCCATCTTATCATACAAAAGGTCCATTCAAGAGTCTGATAACAGTGGGATAGAAGCTGTCCTTGAGTCTGGCAGTACATGGCTTCAGGCTTTTGTTCCAACTCGATGGGAGATGGGTATGTCTAGCGTGGGTGGGGTCTTTGATTAAGCTGCTTTACTGAGGCAATGAGAAGTACAGACAGCAGATGGAGGGGAGGCTGGTTTCTGTGATGTACTGAGCTGTATCCACAACTCTCTGCATTTTCCTGTGGTCACATGCAGAGCAGTTGCCACAATCAAGCTGTGATGCATCCAGGCAAAATGCTTTCCATGGTGCATGGATAAAAATTGGTAAGAGTCAACGGGGACATGCCGAATTTCTTTAGTCTCCAGAGAAAGAAGAGGTGTTCATAAGCTTTCTTGACCATGGTTGGACCATAGTGAGGTTCACCCCTGGGAATTTGAAGCTCTCAACCCTTCTGTGGCAGACGCACCATGCCAACATCTATCACCACTGGCAGTAACAATAGTTTGTACTCAGATCTGTGTGAATGGAAGCTCAATATTTCAGGTCCGTGACCGCTTGTTGGTGCTTTAGGTTGGAAGGGTCTTAGGGCTGAAATGTTGACTCTACAGATACTGCCTAACTTGCTAAGTTATTCCAATATTTTTCTTTCTGTATAATTTCCAGCACTTGCAGTATTTTTGACTTTCACATGGTTCTCCAGGTGTGTTCTCACTAAATATAAAGCTAGCCCTTTAATATTATTTTCATAGAACAT
This sequence comes from Hypanus sabinus, assembly GCF_030144855.1. Taxonomy (NCBI): domain Eukaryota; kingdom Metazoa; phylum Chordata; class Chondrichthyes; order Myliobatiformes; family Dasyatidae; genus Hypanus; species Hypanus sabinus. The sequence continues at coordinate 116,109,196 of NC_082713.1, read as the reverse complement.
TCCAGCATTGTACAATACATTTGGTCCACAATGTTGTGATGGCCATTTAACCTACTCTAAAGTTCAATCTGACCTTTCTCTCCCAAATAGCCCTCCATTCTTCTGTCACCTATGTGGCTATCTAACAGCCTCATAAATGTTCCAAATCCAAGTGTGGTCTAACCAGAGGTTTAAAGCTTTTCATATACAATAATATGAAGTGTAAAAACAATCTCCATATTTTCCCTTTGGCTCTTTCCCCAATTATCTTAGAACTCTGACCTCTGGTTTCTGCTGTCATACCAGTAAATTATATTTGGCAATTCCTATACAAGGCATTGAAAAATTTTGTCCAATTGCATCGGGTAGTTTGGGAGAAAGACACAAGGGGCATTGTTTAGTGTCAGTGAGCTGTGCTCCACTGAAGCCTCAGATAGTGAATGGATATGCCATGGAAAAATCACACCCACAATTTGCAGAGATATCAAGGTGAGCACAAATACATCTCATGAATGTCCCAGTACTTCATCTGAGTTCAATTATTGGCCCAGGTCAACTTCATTAGATGGATAAAGTTGCAAATATCCCAATGCAAATTTTCCCATGGCTGGCTTGATGCAATGCAGTCAAGAGATGAGAGTTTCTCATCTGTGCTGCATTGCCCATTCTGATACTCCCGCCAACCCTTGGGTGAGGTAGAACATAGGATGGAACTGAAACATCGACCACCCTTTTCCTACATTTGTTTCCTTTCCTTTGCTTTAGGTTCTAGCGTCTGCAGTCTCTTGTGAATCCACACTTAACTACTCCACGTGGAAGGTGGTGTAACACTTCATCCACTCAAGTAATGATACTTCTGCTTCCTCTAACCAGCAGCTTTAAAGATAAAGAGATTAGCTTTATTTGTCAAATGGGCATTAAAGTGGACAGTGAAATGTGCCATTTGTGTCCATGATCAGCACAGTCTGTGGATGTGCTGGATCAGCCTGAAAATGTCACCATGCTTCTGGCATGCCCACAACTTACTAACCCGAACCCACATGTCTTTGGATTTTGGGAGGAAATTGGAACACCTGAAGGAAACCCTTCAACCCAGTATGCTGTGCCAACCTATCTAAACCTACTCCACAATCAATCTTACCCTTCCCTCTACACAGACCATAACCCTCCATTTTTCTTTCATCTACATGCCTAAATCTCTCTTAATTACCTCTAATATATTAATCTCCATTACCACACCAGCAGTGAATTTCAGACACTCACCACTCTGTGTAGCAAACACACCTCTGACATCTTCCCTAAAGTTCCCTTCACTCACCTTTAAAGTATATCCTCTGGTATTAGCCATTTCTGCTCTGTGAAAAGAGTGTGAGCTGTCCACTCTCCCTATGCCCCTTATCATCTTATACACCTCTATCAAGTCACCTCTCAACCTCCCTCCCTTCAACGAGAAAAGGCCTTTTCCTCAACCTTTCCTCATAAGACATGCTCTCCAATCCAGGTAGCACCCTGGTAAATCTCCTTCGCACTTCCTCGAAAACTTACACATCCTTAATGAAGTGACCAGGAATGAACACAATACTCCAATACACTTCTGCTGTAACTAAAAGCCTATCTAAACTAATTCCTTCTGCCTACACAATGTCCCTTTCTTTCCATTCTCTACATATTCATATACCTAAAAACCTCTCAAAGTAGAGAAGTGGTTTATATCACAAAGCTTTAATCTAATTCAAATTATAATTATAATCACAGGTCATATACCTCATACTGAAATCTGAGAATCTAACTAGCTTTAAAAGGGAAGGAATTCAGTAAATTTAGTATTCTTTATAACCAATCACAAAAATAACTACTATAACTGCTGTTTTTAAACAGGGAAGTGAGTCATACATCATCACTCACAACCTCAAAATGTCCCGAAGGGCTTCTGAGCCAATCAGAACTTCTGAAAGGAAATGTAGTACTCAATCCATGTACAGTGAGCCCCCCCATTGCAAAGAAATAAACGGATTTTTTTCTGAGGATGTAAGTTGATGGATAAATATTGACAAGAAGGTCAGGGAGAACTAGCCTTTTCTTTTTGAAAGGAGAACCATGGGCTTTGCCATCTTTACTTATTAGGCCACATATGTTCTAGTCAAAGAACAGTACAGCCCACTACAGACCTTTTGGGCCATAATGGTGTGTCAATCTTTTAGCCCACTCAAAGGTCAATCTAAACCTTCTCTGCCACTTAGCCCTCCATTTTTCTTTCATCCATGTGCCTATTAAAGAGTCTCTTAAATGTCCCCGATGTATCTGCCTCTACCACCACTCCTGGCAGTGTTTTCCATGCACTCACTGCTCTGTGTAACAAACACACCTCTGGTGCCCTCTTCACCCGGATCCACCAATCTCTTGCTCCACCCCATCTACCCTTCTACCCTTTCATACTGGCTGTACCCCCCCCCCTCATTCTCCAGTCCAGGTGAAGGGTCTTGACTTGAAATGACAACTGTCCATTTCCCTCAACAGATACTGCCTGACCCTCTGAGTTCCTCCATATCTGATTTCTTGTTCCAGATTCGAGTCTTTCTTTGTGTATAGTTTTTCACTGATTCTCTTGCATTTCTCTGATCTACTGTGAATGCCTGCAAGAGAGTGAATCTCAAGGTAGTATATAGTGACACATTGATAATACTTTGATAATATATTTACTTGTAACTTCAACATTCCAATGTCTATTGTCTCTTTATTTTATTACACTTTCTTGATGTTAAATGTCTTAAATAAATGCAACTTATCCTGTTTGCTTCCCCCTTAAATCAACTACCCTGAAATTTCAAAACACCTTTCAAATTTCAGCTCTGCCAGAAAATACATACTGTCAAGAAATCATTGATTCTCTTGTCACAGATGCTGACTGATCTGAGGCCAGATTTACTGGGGTTTTGATTTTATTTCTTGTTGAAACAAAACTACAAGTCTATGCAATTCAAATGTGTTGTCTTATAAAATATGCAAATAGCTTTTATTTTCAGTTTCTGTGAAGTGTTAATTTGCAAGATACAACCTCCTGGAGTGTGAAAGTTGAAAAATATTGGAAAATTAATTGCAAACTCTTGAAATAATGTCCTGTTCTCCATATGCCAAAAAACAAGAACTCTTGTTAGCCCTTTCATAGAAAATCCCATTACCACGGGGAGTTTGCTAATGAGTCATTGGTTTGAAAGATGCTTATGAGCCAATGGGCTCCATGATAAATCATTATCTTGTTCAGAGTAATTAAGAAACCACAATAAGAACTGAGCCCTTCATCTCACCAACCTATCCCTGCAGCAACTTCTTACTTCTCTAGAACTGGTGAGAAATAAGAAAAAAACAAATAAAAAGGGAAGAAAGTGGGAAAGCAAAAAAAGGGGAAATTAAAGGGGAAAAAATGAAAAGAATGAAATAAATCTCCATGGGAGCAAATGAAGTGCCACATTTGTTATGTTAGAAGAGTGACTACATTTCCGAAGTATTTCTTTGTAATAATAAACGCAAGAGTTTGCAGATGCTGGAAATCCAGAGTAACACATCCAAAATACTGCAGGAACTCAGCAGATTAGGAAGCATCTGTGGAAATGAATAAACAGTCGATGTTTCGGGCCTAGACCATTTATGAGGACTGATTTTGAATGAGGAGACCAGGTATGTACTTTGGGCCATCCGGAGTTCATGGAAGGTGCTATGTAAATGTGAGGTTTTTATTTTTGTTTGCCCGGTTTATTTCATTCTCTCTTTCTTCCTTCCCTTCAGATGTTTTTGAAATCAACTTATAACCCTGACCTACATTTGGCTGCCTCTTCTGATATAATGCGGCTGTGGAATTTCCAATTCTTGAGCAAATGCGCATCATCATTTATAAACATGAGAACAGTGCCAGTCACCTGAATTTATTTAGTGTCCTTTCAAAAGGCAATGATATTCTTTATTCATTCTTGTAATGTGCAAAATACTGCAGCTGATTTGGAAACAGCAAGTCGCCACAAGTAGAAATGTGGTATATAACGCAAGAAAGCAGCATCCACCATCAAGGACCCCCACCATCCAGGACATGGTCTCTTCTTGCTGCAGCCATCGGGAAGGAGGTACAGGTTCAGGAACAGATATTAGCCTGCAGCCATCAGGCTTCGGAATCAGCATAGATAACTTCACTCACCTCAACGCAGAACTGATTCCACAACCCGGACTCACTTTTAAAGACTCTACAACTCAAGGTGTGTGTGTGTGTGTGTGCGCACACCTGCAAGAAAGTGAATCTCGGTAGTATATGGTGACATATAGGTACTTCCATAATAAATTTAGAATCATAGTCATAGCACAGAACTGACCTGGGGTCAACTGGGGTAGCAATCCTGGAGGTCCTGACATTTAACTGAGCAGCTAACACCCTGATCTCACTTTGCAGGACTTCATCCCCCTTCCTACCAATGTCATTGATACTGGCGTGGACCATGATTTCCGGTTAATCATTGGCCCACATTAGAATGTTGTGGACTCGATCTGAGATGTCGCTGTCCCTGACCCTGACACCTTGGAGGAAACATACCATTCAGGAATCTTGTTTTCATTCATAGAACCTTCTGTCTGTTCCCCAAACCAAATAATCCCCTATTACTACAGCTCACCTCTTCTCTCTGCTTCCCTTTTGAGGCACAGAGCCAGACGAAGTGCCAGAAACCTGTCCGCTGTGGCTTTCTTCTGCTAGGCCAACAGTATCCAAAGAGGTATACCCACAGTTGAGGGGAACAGCCACAGGAGTACTCTGCAATGGTTGCCTATCCCCTTCACCCCCAACCCCTGACAAACACCTGGTTACCTGTGTCCTGCACCTTGGGTGCAACTACCTCCTTGTAAGTCCTGTCATCATCCTCTCAGCCTCCTGAACGATCCAGAATTTATCCAGTTCAAGTTTAATTATCATTCAACTGTACATGAATATAGCGGAATGAAACAGTGTTTCTCTGGGGCCTAGTTGCAAATACACACCAAGGTGCACACAGCACAGACAAGATAGCAAGCAAACATACAGTCACGCAAAAAAGTATGTATAACCCAAGTCGCTGAGTGACATTTCCTGCCAATTGATGGTACAGCTCCAGCTCCTATTCCTTAACGTGGACTGAGAGAAGATGCAGCTGGATGCATCCTTGAAGGTGCAGTCATCAGGTACATTGGAGGTCCACCTGCCGCAAGAAGAGTATTGCACTATCCTGCCTGGCATCCCTGTTGCTCTAACTGTACAATAAGGAAGGAAGAGAAAAATAAATGAAAAAATCTACCTACAACCTTTGCCTCTCCTTGCCAAATCCCGAACTCCTCACTGTACCACTGGCCTGCTTCCACAATGGCCACTCCGCTTAAACATAATGTCTTTCTATTGGCCCCCTATCAAATGCACAATTATACACAATCCAATGTCTCCTCTGGAACTGTTAAGATTACTTTGAACATTAACCATATAATCCATTTCAGTATTATATGTCAGTATGATCATAAGATATAATGACAGAATTAGGCTATTTGGCCCATTGAACTTACTCTCCCATTCAATTACTGATGATTTATTATCCTTCTCAACCCCATTCTCCTGCCTTCTCTCTATAATCTTTGACACCCTTTACTAAGATATCAATGGACAGATATTGGCCAAGACCCATGGAGAGGTTCCCCAGCTCGTCACAACAATGCCAATGGGTCAGTTAGCAGGTCTGGATGTTGGAGGTCCAAGCTCAGAGATTCCAGGGCTGAGGTTTGGAGGTCAGACACCTGAAGGTGACCTGTCCTGGTATTGCAGGCCCAAGGTCGACAGGTCTCAAGGTCAGGCTGCCCTGGTTTGATTGGGGAGGGGGGTGAGGTTAGGAAGGGGTTTGTTATGTTGTGTCTGTCTTGTTGTATGTCGGCTGTGTATTGTTCTGCTGAACATTGTGGGCATTTTGCTGCCAGAAGCATGGCGATACTTGCGGGCTGCTTCCAGCACATCCTCACACTCTGCAAGCGAAGCATTTCACTGTATGGCTGTAAAAGTGACCAATAAATCTAATCTAGAATTTTGGTTCTATCCCTGTGCTTGCAATCCAAATATAACAAAGAGTCAAACTTTTCCAATGTGTGTGCCGGGAAGCATTTTCATCAAAGAGAATCAAATTTGTAAAAGTATGGGAGCAAGTTTATTTTTTAAAATTTGTATACAGAATAAGACACCACTACTAAATTAATGTTACCCGTGAAAAGAGGAGGTCAGGGGCCATGCTGAACCACCACAATCCTTCCAATGGAGATCTTTCACTGCGCTATGAAGACACATGATGATGAAGAAATGACGGTATAAGACCTAAGGCCTAGTAGAATTAGGCCATTTAATTAGGCCAGCAAGTCTGATCCACCGTTTAATCACATCTGTCTTATTTTCCCTCTCAATGCCTTTCCCCTGCCTTCTCCCTGTAACCTTTGATGCCCTTACTAATCAAGAATATATAAACTTCTGCTTTAAATATACCCAATGACTTGGCCTCCACAGCCACCTGTGGCAATGAATTCCACAGATTCACTACCCTGTGGCTAAAGAATTCCTCCTCATCTCTGCTCTGAAGGAACATTTTTCTGTTCTGAGGCTGTGCCCTCTGATCCTAGATTCTCCCACTATTGAAAACGTCCTCTCTACATCCACCCTGTTCTCAAGGCCTTTTAGTATGGAGTAGATTTCAATGAGTACAGCCCAGAGCCATCAAACACTTCTCATGAGTTAATTCTTTCATTCCCGAGGTCAAACTTGTAAACCTCCTCTGGACCCTCTCCAATGCCAGCACATCCTTCCTTAGAAATGGGGTCCAAAGCGGCTCTGTACACTTCCAAGTCAGGATGGTGTATGCCTGCAAGTGGAGATCTTCCCTGTGGATCTTGAATTTTCCGATGGTAGAGGTTGCACATTTGTAAGATATTCTGTACTAGTGATGAAAAGCCATAGAGCACTACAGCGTAGAGTGCTCTGCGACTCTTCTTGTCCTATCTAATGCATACCAAACTGTTATTCTGCTTAGTGTCATTGGTCTGCACCTGGACCATAGATCTCCGTCCCTCCCACACACGTACCTACCCAAACTTCTCTAAAGTGGTGCATTTGAACCCACACCCACCATTTCTGCTGCTGGCATCGCCACCCTCTGTGAAGAAGCTCCCCCTCAGGTCCCCCTTAAACACTTCACCTTTCACTCTTAACCTATGACCTCTGATCATGGGTCAGATCGAATGCTTATCCACTTGTCTACTCTTTGAAGCATCCAGCCTCGTAACTTCTTTGTGGAAGTGGAAGGCCCTGCTTGCCTGTGGCTTGTTTTTAATACAGGGTGAATTTTAAGTCACGCATTCATTTTGACACAATTTGTATCTGGTGCATTGAATTAATAGGACAAACATTAAGTTCCTGCCAAAAAGAAACAAAGCTGCTTTGAACAATGAAGAGGAAGAAGAGCCAAATGGTGAATTGTCCAAATTTTGGATTACTGGGAGACAGTTTAGAGTTTCCACCCAGCTTCCTGTGCAAGAACACATTTTGCATAGAAACTTTGACAATGCACAATTTTCATGGGGTGACAGCATTGAACAACTCACAATGAATCTCAGAAAGAGAAATTTGGGCAGGTGATCAAATGTTTGGTTAAATAATAAATTTTAAAGAGTATCTTAGGGATGGAGAGTTACAGAGGGTAACGGTACGCTTTTATTATTGTCACAGTGTGGAGTCCTGTCCTGGGGTTGAAGGACTGTCTGTGTGTGGGTGGGTTGTAGGTGAGGGGGCTTCTTTTGCTACTCTTGTATTGTTGCTTGTTGTGTTCTGTTCTGCTGCGTTGTATGTTGTCTGGCTGAGCATTGTGGGTGCTGGAGTGTGTAGCAATGCTGGCAGGCTGCCCCCAGCAGATCTTGAGGTGTGTTGGTTGTTAAAGCAAACAATGTGTTTCACCGTCTGCTCCGATGTACAAGTGATAAATAAAAGTTACATGACATCTATATGGATCATTGCATTTAGGTAGTAGAGGGTTAAACAACGCCAGAATGCAGAATAGAGTGTAACAGTTACAGTGGAAGCTCAGTGCAGAAAGATATGGTGCAAGCTATCAGGAGGTATATTGTAAGGCCAAGAGTCTATGTTGTCAAACGATGGGACTAGTCAATACTTTTATAGCAGCGAGGTAGATGCTGTCCTTCAGCTGGATGATATTTTCTGCTCAACGGGAGGGGAGAGGGGAGAGAATGTCCGGGGTGGGTGGTGTAGGCAGAGTCCGTGAAGGGGAGGTAGGCCACTATGATGGGCTGAGCTGTGTCCACAGCTGCCGTTTCTCATTAACACAAGAAATTCTGTAGCTGCTGGAAATCCGGAGCCACGCACACAAGAACCCAGCAGGTCAGGCAGCATCTACAGAAAGGAATAAAGAGTCGATGTTTTGGGCAGAGATCCTTCATCAGAACTGGAAAGGAAGGAGGAAGAAGCCAGAATATGAAAATAGGGAAGGGGAAGTAGTACATGCTATTTGGAAAGCCCCTATTTCATCTGCTTCTCTCACCTTTCCACCAGCTGATTCATAAACATTTATTCATTAAATTCCCCTTGTATATTTTTCCTTTCAATTTGGATCTGTATTCAGGAAAATGAAACATCATTCCTCCAGGGTGCAAAACACAGCACCCTGTTTTGCATATAGTCACACATAGTACACAGTTACCATAGCATATACAGTCACAAAATAATATCAGCACAAGTGGGTGATCTGAATGGCAAGGCCTGAAGGTTGATGGTGCACAGGAGGGATGTTGTCCTGCAGCCATGTTTCTACAAGGGCAAGCATGAGGCAGCTTGAGATGATTGCATTCCAGAAGGCAGTGTATAGGCGCTTCAGAGAGGCCGCAGAGGAGATTTATCAGGTTGCTGCCTGGATTAGAAAGCATGTCTTAAGAGGATCGGTTGAGTGAGATGGGGCTTTTCTTTTTGGAGCGAAGGAGGATAAGGTGTGACTTGAAAGAGATAAGATGATAAGAGGCATAGGCAGAATGGATAGCCAGTGACTTTTTTGCCAGGGTGGAAATGGCTAATACGAGGGGGATAATTTAAAAGTGTTTGGAGGAAAGTATAGGGGGATGTCAGAGGTAGGTTTTTTTCCCACACAGAGAGAGGTGGGTGTGTGGAACACGTTAACAGGTGTGCTGGTAGAGGCAGATACATTAGTGACATTTAAGAGACTTTTATACACATGGATGAAAGAAAAATTGAGAGCTATGGGGGAGGGGATGGTTAGATTGATCTTAGAGTAAGGTAAAAGATTAGCACAACATCATGGGCCACAGGGCACAACACCCATATGTGTTATCATGCTTCCAACACCAAAATCACATGGTCATAACTCCCTAGCTTGAGGGCACAGCCTCAGAATACAAGGCTTTAGAACAGAGATGAAGAGGATTATCTTTAGCCTGAGTGTCTGTGGAATTGATTGCCATGGGACAGCAGTGGAGGCCAAGCCACTGGATATACTTAAAGCAGAGTTTGAAAGCTTCATGACTAGTCAGGGTGTCAAAGGTTGTGGGGAGAAGACAGGAGAATGGGGTTCACCGATTCCTGCCATACTACTCACAGCCTGTCAACCTGACAGCTATCCAATCTCTGCCATGTTTCTAACAACAAATTGTTAATCCATGTCAATATGTACTCAGTGGCCACTTTATTAGGTACACCTGCTCGTTAATGCAAATATCTAATCAGCCAATCATGTGGCAGCAACTCAATGCATAAAAGCATGAAGACTTGTCAAGGGGTTCAGTTGTTGTTCAGACCAAACATCAGAATGGGGAAGAAATGTGATAGCAGTGTCTTTGACGGTGGAATGATTGTTGGTGCCAGATGGGGTGGTTTGAGTATCTCAGAAACTGCTGATTTCTTGGGATTTTCATGCACAACAGGCTCTAGAGTTTACAGAGAATGGTGCGAAAAACAAAAGCATCCAGTGAGCGACAGTTCTGTGGGCAAATACGCCTTGTTATTGAGAGAGGTCAGACAACAGTCGGACAGGCAGGCTACAGTAACTCAAGTAACCACACGTTACAACAGTGGTGCACAAAAGAGCATCCCTGAATGCACAACATGCTGAGCCTTGAAGTGGACGGGCTACAGTAGAAGCCATGAACATACACTCAGTGGCCACTTTATTAGGCACAGGAGTACAGAAGGTGTCAAGTAAAGTAACTACTGAGTGTATTATTCCCAAGTCCACAAGTTCTGATCTTGTTAAGCAACCTCCTGTGTCACATCATTTGAAAAATCTAAATACACCACATCAGGTAGACAAAGTGTTCTTTTTATCTCATTAAACACCTTCCCCCAAACAAAAAAAACCCTCACCCTGCACCTTGTGCAGGCGTTTGGGGAAGAGGTTATTTATAAATACTGGTCGTCTGGATTAGAGTTCCTTGGATTCCAGTGTCTGGGTTATTTGTGGTTTGGGGTTGGCCAGAAAAGAAATGGCTCTGACCTTGTGAAGAAGCTTGCCGTATTTCAGTGTGGTGTGGTGGTGCAATGCAGAGGAAGGGTGGGAAGGGTAAAATGTGTCCTTCCCATTCGGAACTAATGAGAGACTGAGACACAGAAAAGCTGAAAACTGCAAATTACAAACGGTGTAAATTTTGACTTGCTTTGCAGAAGACCACAAACATAAGAACATAATTAGGCTATTCAGCCCATCAAGTCCAACAGTTCTGTCACAGCTGTTTTATATCTCTCTTAATCCCATTCCACTGCCTTCTCCCAGTAAACTTTGATGCCCTTACTAACCAAGAACCTATCGACCGCCTTTTAAAATATACCCAATGATTTGATCTCCATAGCTGTCAGTGGCAAAGAGTTCTACAGATTTACCAGCCTCTGGCTAAAGAAATTTCTCCTCATCTCTGTTCTAAATGGATGTCCTTTTATTCTGAGGCTGTGTCCTTTGGTCCTAGACTCTCCCACTACAGGAAACACTCTCTCCATGTCTACTTTAATTAGGGCCTTTCAGTATTCGATAGATGTCAAAGAAATCCCCCCCACCCCATTCTTCTGAATATCTTCCCTCTCATGCAAGATGATCAGTATTTGCACAGAGGAGCCAAAAGTTATTGGCTAGGGAGGGTGCTTAGAAAACAGCACCCTGTTTTGTAAATACACTTTTGGAAAACCTACTCCTCACCTATTTTCTAGAAAATAATAGCTCTGTGTTTTTAATCTCTCCTGAACTGTAGTCTCTCAGTAATCTGTCAATCCTGGTCTCATCCGTTGAGCCATTTTCTCACTTTTAATGTCATTTCCCAGAACCGGATTTATCACCAGAATCAGGGACAGGATATGTTAAAATTATTCAACAGGTCAGGTGTTAATATAAAGACCCTTTTATCAGTACCAGATAAACTGAATTTTAAGGTTTAGAAATTGGGCGAGAAGATGGGTGGTCAGTGATATATATGGTGGATGAATAGTAGATGGGGTTCAGTAACAAAGGGAATAAAGGCCCAAGTTAAAGGAATGATAGCAGCCCAAGTAGCTGAAAATGTAGCAGGAGGATTAGAAAACAGAAACATTATCTGAAAATACAGACAGACAGATGAGCTGCTATCTTCATTCACAAGATGAAAAACCTCACTGGCGAGAGTATTTATTAGCTTGCGCAGTCAATACAACTCCGCCTTGTGAGGACGGCTGATTCCCTTCGCTACTGAGCCGGAAGTTTCTTACAATAATGCATTAATGTCAGATTTATATTTATTGATACTGGGTCTTTAGATACCTGGATTTACGCTTCTAAATTGAAACGATTTCACTGCAGTGTACATGAGTTTCAATGCAGGAGTGTTTGCAGACCATAGCAGTTTATCAACATTAAAAAACAGGTAAAATGTAGCTTCAATGCTCTTCTGCTTTTTAAAGCTACTTCTGCAGGAATGATTTAAACCTACCTCTAAACCAGTTTTGTCAGAACAGCAGTACCGAGTGGCTCCTGAGGTAACTCTCAGTAATCTGTGTGTCCACCCCCTTCAGATCCCTTTGCTCTCACATCTAACTTAACCCTCCAAACTTTACCACACTGCATCAGGCAGACCCTCTCCTAGGACACAAGCACCATACAGTCAGTATCTTTACAAACAGTCCCAGCACCACGTGACCTCTCCCTCCGCGCCTGCGCAGACTGCTTGTTGACATCCGTGGAAAATTACATCACCGCATCCCACTCGAGCGCTGACGTCAGCCTCCCTCCTCCACCAGAGGCCCCGCCCCTCCCTCGCCTCAGCGACGATGAAGACGTCACGTCCCGTCCGCGACCCTATATAAGGCACTTCCCCCTGCCGCCGCGTCCCGTTTGGCGGCGGAGTCGGCAGGAGTGGGTCATGTTGATGACAGTGGCCGCGATGGCCGATCCCGAGCAGCGCTGATTCATCGCGCCCACACGACGAGCGCCGGAGTGGACGTCAAGCCGCCTCCGCCGCAACCTTAGTTTGAAAATTTTAAAAAACCAGCCACCATACTCTTCGACCAAGTTTCTCTTCAGCAGCGACCCGTCACCCCATTCACAATAAGTCCGCGCCGTCAATCGGCAGGAGTTTGTTTTTTATTATTCCCCTCCCGTCTCGGGCTTATGTCAATGTACACGCTGGGCGCCTGGGCCGACATGAAGCCAGAGATCAGCGCGGCGGTGGGCTTTATCTGTAAGCTCCTCCGGACCAAGGCGACCGTGGACGAGCGGCAGCTGCAGACCTTCTGCCAGTCGCTGCAGGACCTGCTGGCGGGTGAGTGCGCGCGGGCGCGGGCGCGAGAGCGAGCCCGAGGGGGAGGGGGAGGGGTGGCGGGAGCGCGCACCGCCGGATCCTGGGACACTGGCCCCATTGATGTTTCACTGTGGTCCACGGCGCGCCGCCCTGTACTTCGCGCTCCCCTCGCCTCTGCCACACGGCAAATTGGGGGCAAATACCTCCGCTCTCCCTTCCTGGATATAAACGTGGCAGCGATGCAAGTTGGGGTTCACATCAAACCTTGCCGAAAGCTTCTGTCAACAGGAAATAAAACCACTATCACGAAATACGAAATGATTTCCGGCACTTTTAAACAGTTCTTTCGCTCTGTCCGTGGTGTTTCTTTTAGAGCTCGTTCACAACGTTGCTTATAATTTCCGCCCCCACCCGTTCCGCAAACTTACTGCAAAATGGGACTCCGTCAACCACCCCCCCCCCCAAACACACACACACTTCACACTTTGTTGTTAAACATGGGAGCGATTTCTCGTAGTGAAGTCGAAGACTGCGAAGTGTGCGTCTGACAGGGAAGTTTCCAAAGTCCACGTCAAATGCAGAATCTGGCCCCGAAATGCAAAGCTCTTCCTCGTTGCTGCGTTAATCAATTGTTTGGTATATTTGCATGAGAAGGTAAACTTTGCAACAAAGAAACTCATTCATTTTTCGCCCTTTTTGTCGCAGACCATTATAAACATCACTGGTTCCCCGAAAAGCCCTGCAAAGGCTCCGGCTACCGGTGCATTCGGATCAACCATAAAATGGATCCGCTGATCTGGAAGGCGGCGAGCCGGATCGGACTGAGCAACGAGCAAGTTTACGAACTGCTGCCGAGCGAGCTTACACTCTGGGTCGACCCTTACGAGGTGTCTTACCGCATCGGCGAAGACGGCTCGATCTGCGTGCTGTACGAGGCGCACCCGATGGGCCATAGCCACCACCACCTGCACCTGGACGCCAGCTCGCCCGTGCCCATGGTGGACGGCAGCCGGACGAGTTGCAAGGACGAGTTACTGATGGGCAGGACCAACCCTTGCAAAGCCTACAGCATGATGACAGTGTCAAGTTAGGGCGGCATTGCAAATGGCCAGTGTGGGGGAGGGGGAGGTTGTCCTGAGAGGGAGGAGAGGAGGAAAGCTTCTCTTGGAGACCCACACCGGGCTTTGCTTTGGAGTTGATTGCACCTCTTGAATGTTAAGGGGAAGCCGTGTAGCTCACACAGGCTGTGTGTGTGTCTTTCTAAAACTGAGGCATCTATTTCCAGCAGTTTACCAAATCAAACCAAAATTTGTATGTCTATAAAAGAAGGGGAATTGAAAACTGCCAACTGTTTGCACCCATAACTCATCAGTATTTTGACATTTGGCAATTTGCTTTTTAAAAATAGTGGATTTTGGTTAATTGGGACCTATAAAGACTAGTGCATTTTGGCCCAATTAAATGCCTGTTGCAATTAGCTAAAGTTCCATGACAATCGTAATAAAAAAGACAAACTACCCCTTAACTGAGTAACGAATTATGTACTTAAGTGAAATACAGAGCGAATGAGAACATTGCAGTACTATACAATTGTATTACTAATAGTAACAGGATTTCAAAAAATGTCGCGTTCTTTTGATTGAACATAAAACAGCATAGACACCTAGTGCAAACAGTCCTTTTGACGATTGCATCCTCCAAATTTTCATTTTCATTGTGACATTCAAAATGATTGTCGACACCTTTGTACAGGTAATTCCTAACATGAAGTAGTGAAATTGTTTGATTTTCACTCGTGGCCATTTCTGGCATCTCTGTGCCTGAATGCTTGAAATTACAGTGAGCAAAAGAGTTTTGAATTGTCTTAGTACTTCTTGCCAACTATCAATGGCAAAAGTTACTGCTATTTGAATAAAAACATGCAACTGACACTATTTAAAGTGTTCAATCTAAGCACTGTGTAGGGTCTTAACAGCCACACAATATGTAGAATATTCGGCAGCAATTAAATGGTATATTGTGCCAAATAAAGAGTATCAAAGGGCTATTTTCACGATTAGTTTTTGGTCTTTAAGATTGGTCCCAATAATCAGCTGTCCCAATTAACTGGAATTCACTGTACTTCGAAATTGAGAATGGGTGGTAATTCTTGTCCTTTAGATTGGGTTTAACAGCCTTTGTCCAGCTCTTAAGAGCACACTGCTCTTTAACATTTGACTACTCTCCTTTGGATTATCTGTACATTACTAGCCTAGGGTTTTGTTTTTAAGCACTGTTACAGTGAAGTGGATTCTCGTCCTCTGTGACCAGGTAGCCTCACAAATGTTGAATTTGTGAATTCTATTTTGACCATCTCTCGATATTTGCTAAATTATGAACTGCTGTAAATTTGTACAGTTCATGTACATGGTGGCGAAAGTTGTACAGATTTCTATTTTGCAAGAGAAAATTTTTGTCTTCTATTGTAATAAAATGTTTCCTATCTTGCCATTTTAACAAAACAAGAAATTGGCCTCTGTGTTTGGTTTTGGAATGGGAGAGTATTTGCAGCACATCTCCACGTACAGTATTCCACATGAATTTACTGAATTCGGTGCAAGTCACAGCTAGTG
Organism: Hypanus sabinus; assembly: GCF_030144855.1. Taxonomy (NCBI): domain Eukaryota; kingdom Metazoa; phylum Chordata; class Chondrichthyes; order Myliobatiformes; family Dasyatidae; genus Hypanus; species Hypanus sabinus. The sequence continues at coordinate 116,093,795 of NC_082713.1, read as the reverse complement.
CTATGTTTAAAATTGCAGTGCCCCAAACAAGTTTATCTTGAGAGCTGTGGCTGGCTGGAATTGTCAGCACTTGGAATTGTTTAACTTTGGACATAGTCTGGCTACAAGGAAAACCTCTCATCCTAGACATTTTTTTTAAAGAAAACTTTGGATTTTTGAGCATCAAAAGTAGATTCCTACTTTTGATTTTCGTGGATTTGGGGAATTCAGATGTTCTGTTGGACAAGGTAGCACTAAATGCTTGTTGGTGTGAAGATCAGCCTTTGAAGTAGGCAAGTCTGAGCATGTCAGGTCTTGCTGTTCAGCTTTCTCAGTCCCAGAAAGGGCTGATTATTAACGGCCTGCTACCGTTAGTAACCCTTGTGTCCTCCTGATCCCCTCTCCCCAACAATTTCTTCAAGCTTGGATATACTTTCCAGCCTTGTAAGCACATGCACGACATACAAGATCACATTTCACATCTCTGGCACATAAGATCCATTGCATCGCAAAGTGGCATCGAATGATACTGGCACTTCACTGAGCTCCCCCCTCCCCCCCCTCCCCAGGATCTGTGATGGATATCGACCCCTTTCTTTCAGTGAGCAGACCGGCTCAGGACACACTTCAAACATCTGTTTCTCTGGCGGCTTCTGGTAAGCTTTCTATTTTATTGTTTTAGTTTAGTCCTAAAGGAAAGTCAGGAAACTGTGTGGCAGGGAGTAATCCATTATACAGGGTGAAGTGCCTTTCCTTAGTGGCGTCTATTTTAATAAAACAATGGTAAGATTACAATGCTTTAGATAGGGTGTGCACATCTGTAATAGATGATCTTTCCATTTCTGGTTATGTTATTAGTCACTGGGAATTAAGTCTTAGCGTTGTAGGGAATATAGAGACTGATAAGACTAATTTCCACTTCCCACAGCAGCCATGCTGCAAGGCAGTGAGTGGTTCTAAATGCATTTGACGTGGGTCACACTTGTAGCTTTCTTATTGTTATATGCTGCACCCACAGTTTATCTGGTAGTAATTGATTTATAAATTAATCTGATACTTTTCTCATTTTATTTGGGGGTGGGGAATATTGGGACATGGAGCTGATGGTGGAGTGGAATTATTATACAAATTTATTATGTCTCATCAGTTTCCCCAACTGTTGACATTTTAGGAAGGTGTGCAGGACAGCTGTCATCTCAAATTTGTTCTACCATTCAGAGATCATGGTCTACATGGACCTAGGTACAAAAACTGCTGCGTGGCATCTGTTGAAAGGGAAACCATGGATGTTTCTGACTGGCAAGTGTTTGACTTAACTGCTTCTTTCCTTAGCGGCTGCCTAAACTGTTTTAAAAGTTTTGGGCAACTGCAATGAAATTACTCTGTTTTGAATTTCCAGCATCTGCAACTTTGATTTCTAAAAGCCTACATTTGCTCTGCATCTTTCATGTTTGGTGATCAAAAATTTGCATCTTGCTTCCTGGTTTGAGGAAAGTCAGATGTTTTTACGTAAATATGAAAGGTTTTGCCAGAGGTTACTGAAATGACGACGAGCCCTTTGATTTACATAGAGCAGCCTTTTGTAGTCTAGAGTGGACTGAACAAAAACAGAGAGCTGCTGTCTTTGCAAGAATCTGTAAAGGACAATCTACTTTAAATATAGTTTGAAGGCAACATTAAGATTTGTTTTCTTTTGGGCACACTCAGTAAAGCCAAGGACCCTAATCGAATCAATGAAAGACCACATCAACAGGACGGACAGCACCCAATGTGCAAAAGATGACGATCTACAAATGAAAAAAAAATTAAACAATAAATATTGAGAACATGAGATGTAGAGTCCTTTTCAGCGAGTCCATAGGCTGTGGGAACAGTTTGAAGGGGTGAGTGAAGTTATCCCCACTGGAATACATTTTGATATGCAGTGTAAAGTATTAATTTGCAAGCAGAAATATTTGCAGAGAGTTGCCAGGCTGCAAAGTTCAAAAATATATTTATTATCAAAGTACATATATGTCGCTATATACAATTCTGAGATAACATTTTCTTGTGGGCATACTCAATAAATCCAATGGGTCACTGAAAATAGAATCAATGAAAGACTGCACCAACTGTGCATCCACTGTGCAAAAGACAACAAACTGTAAAAGCAAGAAGAGAAATAAGCAATAACTAATTTGTGCATAGTTTTTTCCCAAATTTTATTGTATTTTATTATCCTGTAAATGCCTACAAGAAAATGAATTTCAAGGTAGTATATGGTGACACCAATATACTCTGAAAATAAATTTATTTTGAGTTTTGAATATTTAAAATTGCCCGATATTGTTGCCTAGTACTTGAATGCTATAGAAAATGGCCAGAACTTTGCTTTTGAAGATTATCATTGAAGATTGGTTTTCCATTTGGTGTATTAATGGGCACTTATGATGAAATTGTGTTTGAAGATGACACTCCTGGGTTTTAGTTGTAGTTGCAATTGTTCATTCTTAAACTTGCCTTGTTATCCAAGGCTGTGCTTCAATGAAAAACACGATAGATGACACTGAAAGCAAAGCTGCAGCATTTAAGAGGATGCAGATGGTGCCCTCCATTTTGGGAACAGAATTAAAGAGCAAAGATCAGCATTGCTGGAGAACGCACTGCACTTGAATAAGGTGTACAAGATGATCAGAGGCATCGATCTAGTGGATAGCTGGAGCCTTTTTCCCCTAAGGTGGAAATGGCAAATATGAGGGAGCATAATTCTAAGGGTGTTTAGAGGAGTGTATGGGGGGGGGGGGGGTGTCAGAGGCATTTTATTAGTGGTAGATGCATGGAACACACTACCAGGAATGGTGGTAGAGTTAGATACATTAGAGCTATTAAGAAATCCTTGGGTAGGCAGCTGGATGATAGAAAAACGTAAGGGAAGGGTTAGAGTAGGTTAATAATGTTGACACAGTATCATGGGCTCTAATGTGCTATGTTCCATGTTAAGATCTTTCATTTGCAATGTTAGCCACCTGAGGACCTACGCACAGTCATAAACAACGGATCTTGACACAAAGTCTTTCTGAAGGTTTTTTAAGCAGAGGGAGCCTTTGGTCCTTTATGCTCATTCTGCTGCTTTAATCAGTTCGTGATTGATGTTTGCCTCAGTGCTAATTTTGTGCACTAGCCTCTAAAAGCTTTGATCCTATTGTTAGCATCACCATGATTGTGAAGATGATGTTCTGAATTGATACTTAATTTTGTTTAAGTATCGGTGTTAAATTGTATTTCAACCTGAGCTGCAAGATTCTGTCTGTAATTTTCAATACAGAAAAAGGTACATTCTGCTGTGCCGCTTTCTGAATATTGTACTGGTGAGTATGAGGGTTATAAGTTGCAGGCATTTTTCCATGGAGATTTGGAGAGACTGGAACTAGAGGTCATAGGTTAAGGTTGCAAATTTAGATATTTTCAGAGGAAATTGAGGGGAAACGTCACTCAGAGTGGAATGAACTCAGTCGAAGTGAATTTGAGTTCAGTTACAATATTCAGGAAGTTTGGTTGAGTATGTGGATGGGAGGGGTATGGAGTGCTGTAGTTCGGGTTTGGGTCGATGGGACTAAGCAGGGTAATGGTTCGGCATGGACTACATGGATCGAAAGGCCTATTTCTGTCCTGTGACAATCTATGACGCAGCCCAGATATTGAGCACATTCACAGTGGGTGACAGGTGAATGCGAGGCTGAAATGTTTCTTGGTTATATAATGGGCTGCAACACTGCAGGTGTAAATAAGACCCAGTGATGCCAATGAATTTGGAACTAAAATGGGGCCACCATTAATGAGCTGTTCTGTTCTAAAATTATGCTGAACCTGTAAAAGTCTAATATCCAAAATTATTAGCTCATTTAAAATTGTTTCAGCCATTGAAGCTATTGAAGCATTAATGGGCTGTGGAAACATTGGTGCTTGTGCAGAATTTTAGAGACTTCATATTTGAATGTTTTGATGCCACTGTCATGTCCTGACTGGCCATTAGTAACTTGACAGGGATTAGGGGGAAGGGTACAATGAGGTGTCATGCAGCAAAAATGTTTTTGATTAAACCAAGAGTTAAGCACATATGGATCAAATAATTATTAGCGTCATGGAAAAATCATGATTAATGCAAACTGCAAAATGAAGAAGCAAACATGCATTGGTTGAAGGCCAAATGCTGATGAGTTCTACAGCAATGTGCAAATTCGTAAAGACTGGGTTGTCTTAGAATTCAGAATAAAGTCTAACATAATATGATTTCATGGCAGCTTCTTTGATTATAGATCCTCCATTTAAGCGGTGGAATTGTGAAATGATTAAAATTCTTCCTTAATGAGATTCTACAGATGCTGGAAATCTAGACAGGCAGCATCTATGGAGAGGAATAAAGAATCAAGATTTCTAGCCATGACTGGACTTGGACCCCAAATAACCTCTGTTCCTCCATACTGCTAGGAATCCAATTATTAAGCCTGTACTCTACCATCAAGTCGATTTTTCTAAAGCATATCAGTTCACTTTTCTGGATTAAACTTCATCTGCCACTCATGGAACAGGAGACCCTGCAGGTGCTGGAAATCCAGTGCAGCGTACACAGAGGTGGTGCCCTTCAGATAAGATTTGGGCCATAAGACATGAGAGAAGAATTGGGACATTTGACCCATTGTGTCTTCTTCACCATTGGATCATGGCTGATTTATTATCCCTCTAACCCTATTTACATTTTAGATGGATGTAAGAGATTTTAAGGCATTAGTTTGAAGAGTCCAGTAGGCTTCCCATTATCTTGGCCAAAATAACTAAATGGCTTGTCTGAGTGTTATCTCACTGGTGTTTACTGGAGTCTCTGAAAATTGCAGTAGTGACTATATCCAGTGAAGTTCTTTACAGATGTTCTCCATTAGTCCAAAGCCAAAGGCAACGTTAATGGTGTGGATGACGATGAAGAAAGTTGTCTAAGGTTGTAGCAGGATCTAGATCAATTGGGAAAGTGGGCAAAGGAATGGTAGGTGGCATTTAACTCTGGTAGGGCAGACGCTGGTAATCCAGGGCAACACACACAAAATGCTGGAGGAACTCAACAGCTCAGGCAGCATCTAGGGAAATGAATTCACATTTGATGTTTTGGGCTGAGACCCTTCATCAGGACATGGAAAGGGAGGGGAGGAGTACAAGCTAGAAGATGGTAGGTGAAGCCAGGTGGATGGGGGAGGGGATAGGAGGAAAAAGGTAAAGGGCTGGACAAGAAGGATTATGATAGGAAAGTAGACTTATTTGAGAAAGGGAAGGAGGAGCAGCACTGGTGGAGATGATAGGCAGGAGAGGAAAAGAGGTAAGATGACCAGAATGGAGAAATTAAGAAAAGGGAAGGGGGTGAGGTGGGGAAGAACTGATCAAAGACCTTCTAACTCATATGTCTGGAATATGGGAGGAAATCGTGGTCACGTGGGGAGTGGAGAATGTGCAGACTCTGTATAAACAGCAGTGGGAGATGAATCAGTGGCACTGTAATAGTTTCACACCAACTGCTAGACTATCATGCCGTTCCTACACCAATGTGTGTCAGTTGATGTGAGTACTTTGTTTGTAATGAGAAGGCAGGAGAAATTTCCCTGCAGGTAAAGCATTAGTTATTCAGTTGGAAGATGAAGCATTTGGATTTGCAACAAGGAGAGATTCTATGGTTCAAAATTCAAAGTAAATTTATTATCAAAGTGCATATATGTCACCATATACAACCCTGAGATTTGTTTTCTTGCAGGCATACTCAAATCTATAATTGAATAACTACCCTAACAGAATCATTGAAAGACTGCACCAACTTAGGTGTTCAACCAGTGTGCAGAATACAACAAGCTGTGTAAATACAAAAAGAAATAAGTAAATAAGCATTAATGATCAAGCACATGAGACAGTCCCTGAAAGTGAGTTGATAGATTATGGGAGCATTTCAATGATGGGGCAAGTGTAGATATCTCCTTTTATTCAGGATCCTGATGGTTAAGGGGTAATAACTGTTCTTGAACCTGGTGATGTGGATCTTGAGGCTGCTGTACCATCTTACTGATGGCAACAGCTAGATGAGGGCATGACCTGGGTAGTGGGGGTCCCTGATGATGGTTGCAGCTTTCTTGCGACAATGCTTCGAAGTTGTGGTCAATGGTAGGGAGGGCTTTACCAGTAGTGGACTAGGCTGTTTGTAGGAAGATTGATCCATTGACTGCCATAATATCAGTGTGCAATTGAAAGCCTGAGAAGAGAAAGGCATACAAAGGACTGCTTGTTGACAGGTTCCTTTGAGGAAGCTGCTTGTTGAGGAAGGTAGATCTGAGACTTGGTTTAAATATCAATAGATCAACCAGATGTACACACAATGGTCTTGAGTTGAGTTCATGCCTCCCTCCCCCTCCTCCATCTGGTTTGTGGTGAAAGTTGCACAAACACGTGTCAGACTGTATCTTGTGTAGTGTGCACATCAAGTGGGTAGCTGGCTGGTTGGCTCTGTGTAGGTTGTGGGTTCAAGGCCTGTTCCAGAGTTCAAACTCTCACACATCTATGACGCTCCAGTCCACTGCTGAAGGGTTCTGAGGTGCTGATGAGAATTTACACTGAGTTTCCTTAAGTTTTCAGATGAATCTAAAAATTAACATAACTTTTTTTGAGCCCAAGAGATTCTGCAGATACTGGAAATCTCAGGCAGATACTGGAAATCTCAGACAGACACACACACCCACACCAGCCTGGAGAGGTATAAAGAGCTGACAATTCATGCCTATACTCTTCATTGCAACTGGAAAGGAAGGGGTGAAGAAAACACAATAGGAAGGTAGGTGGAGGGGAAGGATTACAACTAGAAGGTGATGAGTGAAACCAGGTGAGGGCAAAGGTATGTGGGTGGGGGAGAGGGGGCAGAATTAGAAGCTGGGAGATGATGGGGGGGGGAAGGTAAAGAAATGAAAAACAAGGAATCTGATAGGAGAGGAGATTGGACCATGGGAGAAGGCAAAAAAGGAGGGACATTAGAGGGAGGTGATAGGTAAGTGAGAAGAGAAGGGGTGAGAGGGGAACCAGAATGGGGAATGGATATTGGTACTTTTGCAGGTACTTTTGGTGATGTCTATCCCTCTGCAATATCATTTGTTTGTGATAAGTGATTACAATTAAAAGTCTTGTAGAGTACATTGTGGAAGGCACTACAGCAATGCAAGTTAATTGGTTTCAGTACTGCGCTTCAAGACATGATCTACCTTGACATTAGCTTCAGCACAAACTCATGAGGGGGAGGAGGCTTATTAATGACAGCAGGATATCAAGAGAGGCACGTTTCCCTTTAATACAGGACAATACAGTCTCCGCGCATGCTTTACATCTGTGCTGGGTTGAGCATCAAGCTAGCAACTCGGCCTTGTAAAAAAAAAGCAGACAAATGCTAAGGAAACAACAAGGTTGCCGCCTGATGTGCCACAAGGCGCAGAGAGGAATGACAACAGGAGACATGATCAACTGGCAGAGTTGATGGCCTAATTCTGATGCCTTGTGTCTCAATTCCAGCTGGAGACCAGAGGTCAGTGGAGTTCTGCTGGGACTCCTGCTGTTATGTGATTTTATTAATGACTTGGGTGAGGGAGTGCAAAAATGAGTTAAATTTGCAGATGCCATGAAGTTTGTTGCTGTCATGTACAGTAAAAGTTATGAGGGTTACAATGGGACATTGATAGGATGCCGGGCTGGGAAGAGAAGTGGCAGATGGTGTTTAATCCAGAAAAGTGTGAAATAATTCACTTTGGAAGGTCAAATTTCAAGGCGGAGTACAAGAATAATGGCAGTATTCAGAGCAGTGGGAAGGAACAGAGGGAATCTTGCTGTCAAAGTCTACAGATGCCTCAAAGTTGCTGCGCAGGTTGATAGGGTGATTAATAAGGCATATGGTGTGTTGGCCTTTGTTAGTCGGGGATTGAATTCAAGAGTATTAGGTCATTTTGCAACTCTATCAAACATGGAATATTGTGCTCATTTCTGGTCACCTTTTTATAGGAAGGATGTTCAAGCTTTAGAGGGGGTGCAGAAGAAATCTGAGGATGCTGGCTGGATTAGAGAGCATTTCTTATGAGGATAAATTGAGTGAGCTTGGGCTTTTGTCTGGAGGAAAGTGACTTGATAAGAGATGTACACGATGGTTAGAAGCTTTGACGGAGTGGACAGGCAGTGCCCTTTTCCCTGGGTGGCAATGGCTAATATGAGAGGCTATTGGAAGAACGCCTGGAGAGGATGTCAGAGTTTAGTTTTTCACAGAGTCGAGGGCTTTGTGGGAGGGGAATTGTTAGATTAATCTTGGTGTTGATTAAAAGGTTGGCATAACATTGTGGGCCGGGGGCCTGTACTGTGCTGAATTAAAAATACAATAATTCATGTATCTAAATGCTACTCTGCTATTATCACTAGCATTTTTGCACTACCTCAGATTGCACTGTTTTCACCATTCCATTGTATGCTTGTTGCTGTGTTTAGTATTACCATGTAATAATGTTTGTGCTGAGATTCATCTGGGGAATTTCATTGCACCATGGTGTATATGATGACAAGCTAATCCGATCTGACTGTAGAAGATTAGACATGATAGATGCAATCATCTTTACCCCTAAACTGGAATATTAGAAGGATAGAATACTCTACCCAATAAATGACAGCCCGTGTATGTGCTCCAATGTCAAATTTACAGAGTTGCTGTTTTAGTTTGCAGTTGTAAGCGATTCTGTAATCCTTCTTGAGGGATGATTTCACCGAGGTAATCTTTGGGGAATCCTGCACAAGCACTCCCAAGTTCCTTTGTGCATCTGACTTTTGAATTTTCTCTCAGTTTAGAAAATAGTCTATGCCTTTATGTGCATGAACATACACTTCGCTAGACTCTATTCCATCAGTCATTTCTTTGCTTTCTCTCCTAAACCAAGTCCTGCAGACTTCCTGCTTCCTCAACACTATTTGCTCCTCCATCTTCATATCATCTCCAAACTTCGCCACAAAGCCAATAACACCAACTCCTGTTGGATGCCACCAGTCACCAGCAGCCAACCAGAATAGGCCCCCTTCATTCCCACTCTTTGCCTCCTGCCAGTCAGCCAAGTTTCTATCCATGCTAGTATCTTTCCTGTAATTCCATGGGCCCTGTCCTTTTAAGCTGCCTCATGTGGCACCATGTCAAAGCCCTTCTTAAATCCAAGTAACAACATTGACTGACTTCCCCTTTGTCTATCTTGCCTGTTATTTCCTCCAGGAATTCCAACAGATTTGTCAGATAAGATTTCCTCTTAAGGAAACCATGCTGACTTTTGGTGTACCTTAAAGATGTTGCATCTGGTTTGGTGGCTGGGAGGGTGAAAGGAAGATGTGCATTAGTATATTGTCCTGTGTGACTGCAGGGTTGCTCAATGTACCTTGTGTGTAAAAGCTCGTTTGAAAATACTTCGCGTCATATTAAAAGTAGTTGCCATTCTAGTTAGCCCCTCCCATATGTCTACCTATTATCTCAGTCACTACACTATAAATACTAAACCGCTCTTTAATCATGCTGTGTAAGTGGTAAATACATACTGGGATTTATGCACATTTTATTACATGTCTACACTTTAACCTCAATTATTTTTATATAATTCTTTTGTTTCATCAATATGTGCCACGTTTATGTCATAGGTGATTGTGGTCTTTCCATGACGTTGATGGTTCTTGGCAGATATTTCTACAGAAGTCGTTTCCCTTTGCTGCCTTTTGGGCAGAGTCTTTACAAGACAGGTAACCCCAGCCATTATCAATACTCTTCAGAGATTGTGTGCCTGGTGTCAGTGGTTGTATAACCAGGACTTGTGATATGCACCAGCTGCTCCTACAACCATCCATGGCTTCACATGACCCTGATCAGGGGACTAACCATGTGCTACACCTTGACCAAGGAAGGGAAGGATTGCCTTGGTAGAGGTGTATCTCCACCCCACCACCCTAATAATTCTTAGTTGTTCATATTTGTCGAATTTTTTTGTTGCAAGCCATACCAAAACACCACAGCAATTTCCTGATGCATGTAAATGTATATGGTGAATAAACTTGATCCTTGAAGTCTACTCATGTTCATGTGTTTACCACTGAGAATGATTAAATGTTGGATTGAGAAATGAACATCTTTAAAATGTGCAGGGTGATCTTTTTCTTGGCCTGAGAAAGTGCTTAATATCTCATCCAGGAAAATGGTTGCCATGCCCTCCATTGGAGGTTTGGGCTGCATTTTGTGGTTCGGCCTCTGGAGATGGGGGTTCCCGCAGATCAGAGCTACTGTTCATGAATGCCACCACCGTGGGATACCACTGCTGTTATTTGAGCTTATGATTGTGACAGTATTTTGAACAACATAAACACAGATTCTAAATGTAATCATTTTGGAGAACTGATTAAATCAGCATGGATCACCATCATTGCCTTGAACAAATTTAGTGACCAAAAAACATATGCATCAAAATATCTTTAATGGTCCTGTAGAAGTCTTGCAATGAGATCAATTAAAACATTAAATGCTCCTTGAAGCTACTAAGGACCAACTTTATTTGCCATATATATTTACATATATTAGGAGTTTGCTGTGGTGTCATGCAGCAAAAAGTAACATTCAATAATGATAAAAAACTAAAGAATTATAAAAATGTTAACCACTTGTATTAAAATGTGAGGAATGTTATTATTGAATTGAAAGTGCTCATTTAAGTCGAGTTGCATTTATTTAGTCAGTGTTTTAAGTTTAATTGTTCAATGTTTAAATTAATTGGCTTCATTTTTCAGTTGAGGCTTTTGTCTTGTGTTTGTTCAGTAATCTGGGTTAGGTTTGTTTCAAATGTTTTACTTGCATTTGCATGCTGAGGCAGGTGTGTCATTGATTATTATTTTTAAAGTGGCAGCTTTGTGAAACTCTAGTAGCAGTGCAATCACTTAAGCCGAGTTTGATGATCTCCTGAGAGGTGTCTATGGGGGGCGGGGGTCTTCAGAGAGCTGTAGAGGGCAATCTGAGTTCCATAAGTTTCCAGGATTTGGGATGGATTCCCTTAATGGAGAACAACTATGCATGAAACACACTCAAAATGCTGGAGGAACTCAGCAAGCCAGATAGCGTCTATGGAAAGGAGTATAGTTGATGTTTCGGCCCAAGACCCTTCCTCAGGACTGGAGAAAAATGAGTCAGAGTTGGGTGTGGGGAGGGAGGAAGAAACACAAGGTAATAGCTGGGGGATTTGATTGGTGAAAGAGATACAGGGCTGGAGAAGGTGGAATCTGACAGGGGAGGACAAAAGGCCATGGGAAAAAAGAAAAGGGGAGGAGCACCAGTGGAAGGTGATGGGCAGGTAAGGAGATAAGATGAGAGAGGGAGAAGGGAATGGTGAAGGTGGGGGGACATTACTGGATGTTCAACAAAATGGATCTTCATGCCATCAGCTTGGAGGCTGCCCAGACACAATGAGGCCACACTTAGGCTGGAGGAACACCACCTCGTATTCTGTTTAGGTAGCCTCCAACCTGATGGCATGAACATCGATTTCTCGAACCCCATCACCATTCTGCAACCCCTTTTTCCCTCTCCTTGCCTGCCGATCATCTTCCTCTGGTGCTCCTCCCCCTTTCTTCCATGGCCTTCTGCACTGTCTTATCAGACTCCCCCTTCTCCAGCCTGTATCTCTTTCAACTACCCAGCTCTTTACTTCCCGCCCCCCCCCCCCCACTCCTGCCTCCCGGTTTAATCTATCACTTTGTGTTTTTTCTTTCCGTTCCCCCACATTCCAACTCTTGATTCCTCATCTTCTTTCTCCACTCTGCTGAATGGTCACAGCCCTAAACGTCAACTGTACTCTTTTCCATAGATGCTGCCTGGCCTGCTGAGTTCTTCCAGCATTTTGTGTGTGTTGCTTGGATTTCCAGCATCTGCAGATTTTCTCTTGTTTGAAACATGGTGAGGCTGATGCATGGGCAACTTCCACACGACCCTTGACAGATCGGTGTCAGGGTCCAGTGGCATGGGATGCAAGGTGACTGGGGACCCTTCACTGCTGTTATGATGGGTCATCATCTTCCACCAGCTCAACTGTTGAAGTCTTGAATGGATTGCTCTTTGCCTAGTGATCTTTCATTGATTCTATTATGGTTATTACTCTATCATCGATTTACTGATTATGCCCTTAAAAAAATGAATCTCAGGGTTGTACATGGTGACATATATGTACTTTGATAATAAATTTACTTTGAAACTTCAGCCTCCCCCTTGACTCTACCAGGAGCTAAGCACCAGACGGCTAAACTCCAGGTGGCATTGCTCTTGGGATTTCAGGAATTCACGAGCCTTTTCACCACGACAAGGTGACAATTTTCAGAGAAGATCAATATAAAACTCTAGACCACATTGCAATCAATTCTGGTTCCCCCTTTATGGGAAGGATATGAGGTGCTGTGAAGAGGGTGCAGAGGAGATTTGCCGGGATGCTGCCTTGGATTGGAGGGTATGAGCTACAAGGACAGGCTAAGTCTGCTTTCTCTGGAGCAGTGGAGGCTGATGAGAAGCAATAGTTTGGACTTTCAATCTTTTTCCCAGGGTGACAGTGCCTAATATTAGTAGGCATGCTAAGGAAAGAACTGGGGTTATAGTGGTGGTTGCCTGTAATGTCCTGCCAATGGAGGCAGGTACAGCAAGTGTTTAGGAAACGCTTGGATAAGTACGTGGCTATGCAGAGTGTGGATGGATGTTGACCACGTATAGGCAGAGGGGATTTGGTATCATTAGTTTTCATAGTTTAGTGTAACGTTGTGGGCTGAAGGGCCTTTTCCAGTGATGTGATGTTTAATGTTCAATGTGCAGCTCTTTATGAGGATATTATTTCAAGGTGAGCTCCAGAAAAGTGAAAATCAGTGCATATGTTGATATTGCCATTGTGCTACTGAGGGAGCGGAGCGCTGCACTGTCACGCGTAATGCTTTTATGTGTGGCCTTGTGTGCTGTTTCAGGTGGATGGAAAGGGTCTCATGGTGCAGACAATGTCATCACGTTAATGGGGATGTGTAGAGAGAGCGCAGGAACGATTTTAGCAGTGAAAGAGTTCACCTCTGAGGTCAGATTGGAGAAGCAGAATTCAATTAGACTTCCCATTCCAACATGTTGTGCACAACCTTCTCTGTTGCCACAGTGAGGCCACTCTCAGGTTGGTGTAGCAACACCTCAAATTCTGTCTGCATGGATGTTGATTTCTTCTGATAATTTCTCCCCATTCCCTTCTCACTTTTTGTATTCTCCATTCAGGTCTCCCTCTCATCCTTTCTTTTCTCCCCACTGCCCATCACCTCCCTCTGGCGCCCCTCCTCCATCTCCTTCTCGTATGGTCCACTATCCTCCTATCAGATTCCTTCCTCTTCAGCCCTTCACCTTTTCCACCTGTCGCCTCTCGGCTTCTCACTTCATGTCTCCTCCCTCACCCACCCACCTTCCTTCTCACCTGGTCTCATCCGTCAGCTGCCAACTTGTACTCCTCCCAACTTATTTTGGCTTCTGCCCCCTCCCTTTCCAGTTGTGATGGAGAGTCCCTGGACGAAATGTCAATTGTTTGTTCCTCTCCATAGACGGTTCCTGACCTGCTGAGTTTGTCCAGCATTTTGTGTGTGTTAATCTGAGTTTCCAGCATCTGAACAAACTCTTGTGTTTATTGGAGAAGCTAAGGATTGTTTTTCTTGAAATAAAGTTTGAGAGGAAGTTTGAAGATCATGGCTCATGTAGATAGGATAAAGCTGCTCCTATTCATGGATGTTTTGAAGATCAGGAGAGGCAGATCCAAGATGAAAGGAAACCAATAAGGGAAATTTGAAGCCTACTTATGCTGAAGCTGATGATCCAGAAATGCAAAAGAAACAGATGAAATTGGGGCTTTCAAAACAGGATCAAGTAGAGATGATCTGCAGGACTGTGGGAAAGGGCAGGAGGATGGAAAGGAGTCCTTTAAGTCCAGATGAAGAATCCCCTCCATAGGTGCTGGCTGACCTGCTGAGTTCCCCTGACATCTCATGAGTTGATCCTTTATAAAGAGTTGGCACAGGCGTGTTGAGATAAAGATTAACTCTATTTGTCACAAGTACCTCAGAGCGTAAAGTAAATGGCATCATGTGAGTCAAGAAACAACACAATGCAAGGTTCAGCAAGGACTAGATGGGCCAAAAGGCCTTTTTCTGTAATGTAATTTTTATTGACTCTGTGCTGAGGACAGCCCGCAAGTGTCACCACTCTTCCTGTGTGAACAGAGCATGCTCACATCTTACTAACCCATATGTTTTTGGAATATGGGTTGAAACTGGAGCACCCAGATGAAGACCCACTCGATCATGGAAATGTGCGTACTCCTTACAGACAGCAGCAGGATTTGAGCCCCACATCATGAGCATTGCCACTGTAAAGCATCACGCTAATTACTACACTACTGTCTTGTTTGTGGTTGTCTGAATGTCCGCTGTTGGTGCTACACTGATTTTGACTCAACAACTGTGAGGAAAATCTGTCCATTGGTATCCTGCCCAAAGTTTATCCTTTAATCCACGTCTTGGTAAAAACTGTCATTAAGTTGCATCTGTGGGGGCTTAGAATGGGTATATAGGGCCATGTTGTTAGTTGCAAATTGCTTTGAGGCTTCTTGCGAGAGCTGTGAAAGGTGCTATAGAAATCAGTCTTTGTTCTTTTCATTTAACTGTAAAGCTAGAAGTAATTGTGTGCATCAGAATTACAGCACAGGCAGTGAATGTTGCAGTTGGCAGCTGTGTTCGTCAACACCAGAATTCTTTTAAATTCGTGCCTGCGTTATAAAGTTAGTTCCAATAAATCTTTCTGAATTCGTACCACATTTGTTATGCAACATTATAGCCACCACTTCATTTGCTACCGCTTCGTTGGGAATGAACAGTCTGTAAAAAAAAAACAAATACAGCGTGTAAAATGAAGGGAAAGTGCCTCGAGAGTTACTTGGAAAGGATATGTGCGGAGACTGGAGGCCGTGTTCCAGGCACTGCACAACAGTTGAGGATAAATAAAAGAAAAGGACATTGATGTTGAAATTCCAGGGCAAAGGTAGAAAATGCTAGACGTACTCAGCATCTGTGGATGGAGAAAGAATCAATATTTCAGCTCTGTGACTTACCATTGGTTGAGGGGCGATTCACTGAGAGGTCACAGCTGTACAACATGTCGTTTGACCCAAATGCTCCTTGTCAAACAAGATGCCCATTCAAGCTAGGCCTATTTGTCTGCTTTTCGCCCATATCCCTCTAGTCCAGGGGTTCCCAATCTTTTTTTATGCAATGGACCAATACCATTAGGCAAGGGGTCCGTGGACCCCAGGTTGGGAACCCTAGCTCTAGAATTTCCCCAACCAATATGTCTGTCCAAACGTCTTTTAAAAGCTGTTATTGTACTTGCTTCAAACACTTTCTATAAAGAGAACATTTACAAGGATGTTGCTGCGACTTCAAGACCTGAGCTATAAGGAAAGATTGAATAAGTTAGAACATTATTCCTAGAGTGTAGGAGAATGAGGGGAGATTTAATAAGAGGTATACAAAATTATGATGGGTTATAAGACCATAAGAGCAGAATTAGGCAATTTGGCCCATCAATTCTTCTCCGCCATTCAACCACGGCTGATATTTTCTTCCCCTCCTCAGCCCCACTTCCTGTCTTCTCTCTGTAACCTTAGATGCCATGTCCAAACACAAATCTATCAATCTTTGCCTTAAATACACCCAATGACCTGACCTCCACAGCTGCCTGTGGTATCAAATTCCACAAATTCACCACCCTCTGGCTAAAGAAATTGCTCCATATCTTTGTTTTAAATGGACACCCCTCCATCCTGAGGCTGTACCCTCTTGTCCTAGACTCCCCCACCATGGGAAACATCCTTTTCACGTCTACCGTGTTTAGGTCTTTCAACATTCGAGAAGTTTCAATAGGATCCCCCCTTATCCTTCTGAATTCATACGATAACCCTTTCATTCCCAGAATCATCCTTGTGAACCTCCTCTGAACTCACGCCAATGCCAGCACACCTTTTCTTAGATGAAGAGCCCAAAACTGTTCACAATACTCAAGGTGAGGCCTCACCAGTGTCTTATAAAGCCTCAGCATCACATCCTTGCTCTTTTATTCTCGACCTCTTGAAATGAACGCTAACAGTGCATTTGGGGTGTTCTGCACAAGTACTCCCAAGTCCCTCTGCATTTCAAATTTTTGGATTTTCTCCATGTTTAGAAAATAGTCCGCACATTTATTTCTACTACCAAAGTGCATGACCATGCATTTTCCAACATTGTATTGAATTTGAACTTTCTTGCCTATTCTCCTAAGTCCTTCTTCAGTCTACCTGTTTCCTCAACACTACCTGCTCCTCCACCAATCTTTGTATCATCTGCAAACTTGGCAACAAAGCCACCTATTCCGTCATCTAAATCATTGATATATAGCATAAAAAGAAGCAGCCCCAACACGTCCCTTGTGCAACACCAGTAGTCACTGGCAGCCAACCAGAAAAGGATCCTTTTATTCCCACTTGTGCCTCCTACCAACCAGCCAATGCTCTAAACATTCTTGTAACTTTCCTGTAATACCAAGGGCTCTTAAAATGGTAAGTTGCCTCGTGTGGCAGCTTGTCAAATGCCTTCTGAAAGTCCAAATATACAACAACCACCGCATCCCCTTTATCAATCCTCCTTGTAATCTCAAAGAAATCCAACAGGTTCATCAGGCAAGGTCTTTCCTTAAGGAAACCATGCTGACTTTGTCTTATCTTGTCCAATGTCACTAAGTACTCCATAACCTCATCTTAGCAATTGACTCCAACATCTTCCCAACCACTGAGGTCAGGCAACTGTTCTATCAACCTCCTTCCTTTCTTAAACAGTGGGGTGACATTTGCAATTTTCCTGTCTTCTGGCAGCATGCCAGAATCCAATGATTTTTAAAAGATAATTACTAATGTCTCCATAATCTCTACCGCTTTTTCAGAACCCTAGGGTGCAGTTCATCTGGCCCAGGTGACTTATGCACCTTTAGGTTTTTCAGCACCTTCTCCACTGTAATAGTAACTGCACTCACTCCTCTTCCCTCACACCCTTCATCATCTGGCACACTGCTTGTGTCTTCCAGTGAAGACTGGTGAAAAATACTCATAGTTCATTTGCCATCTCCTTGTCTCCTGTTATTATTTCTCCAGCCTCATTTTCTAGCAGTCCTATATTCGCTCTCATCTCTCTTTTATTACTTACATATTTGAAAAAGCTTTTACTATCCATTTTGATATTGTTTGCTAGTTTGCTTTCATATTTCATCTTTTCTCTCCTAATCATTCTTTTAATTTCTCTCTGTAGTTTTTTAAAACCTACCCAATCCTCTAACTTCCTGCTAATTTTTGCTTTGTTGTGTGCCCTTTCTTTTGCTTTTACACATCAGCCACAGTTGTACTATTTTGCATTTGTGTAGTTCTTCGTTTTTGGAATACATCTATTCTGCACCTTCCTCATTTTTCCCAGAAGCTCAAGCCATTGCTGCTCTGCTGTCATCCCTGCCAGCACCTCCTTCTAATTTGCTTTGGCCATCTCCTCTGTCATAACCCTGTAATTTCCTTTGCTCCACTGAACTACTGCTATGTCAGACTTTACTTTCTCCCTATCAAATTTCAAGTTGACCTCAATAATATTGTGATCACTGTCTCCTAAGGGTTCTTTTACCTTAAGTTCCCTAATTGCTTCCAGTTTATTACATAACACCCAGTCCAGTCTAGCTGATCCCTTAGTAGGCTAAACAACAAACTGCTCTAAAAGCTATTTGTTAGGCATTCAACAAGCTCACTCCCCTGAGATCCATCACCAACCTAATTTTCCCAATCGACCTGCATGTGGAAATCTCCCATGACTATCATAACATTGCCCTTTTGACATGCCTTTACTTTTTCCTGTTGTAATCAGTGATCCACATCCCAGCTACTGTTGGGAGGCTTGTATATAACTGTCATCAGGGTCCTTTTACCATTGCAGCAAGGATTCAACATCTCCTGATCCTATGTCACATCTTCCGACTGATTCGATACCATTCTTTACCAGCAAGCCATGCCACCCCCTCTGCCAACCTTCCTATCCCTCCAATACAATGTGGAACCTTGGACATTCAGCTCCCAACTACAACCATCCTTCAGCCATGATTCAGTGATGACCTCAACATCATACCCGGAAATCTGTAATAGTCCAACAAGATCATCCACCTGATTTCTTATACTCCGTGCATTGAGATATAATATTTTGAATACTGTAATTGCTAGCATTTTTGATTCAGCATCCCTTGTGCACTGATACTCGCCCTGCTGGCTGCAGTGTTGTCCTATCATCTGCTTGCCCTTCACGACAGTCAGACTGCACGCTGTCTTCGCTTTTTTACCAACTGTCCTGTCCTGAGTCCCTTCACTCTGGTTCCCATACCCCTGCTAAATTAGTCTTAACTCTCCCTAACAGGTCATACCTCAACCAGAAGAGATCTCAATGATCCAAGAGCATGAAGCCTTGCCCCCTGCACCAGCTTCTCAGCCACATATTTACCTGCCATGTTAACCTGTTTCTACCCTCATTGGCACGTGGCACAGATAGCAATCCAGAAATTATTACCCTGGAGCTTTCTGCCTAGCTCTCTAAATCCTTTTGTCAGGACTTCTTTGCCTTTTCTTTCTATGTCATTGGTACCAATATGTACAATGACATCTGGCTGCTCCCGCTCCCCCTCCCAAAATGCTGTGGATGCGTTTTGAGACTTCCCTGACTCTGGCATCTGGGAGGTAACATACCATCCAGGCATCTTGTTCCCTTCCACAGAATCTCCTATCTGTTTTAGATAGATAGGGTAAATGCAAGCAAGCTTCTCTACTGAGGTCAGGTGAGACCAGAACTAGTGGTCATGGGTTAAGAGTTGAAAGGTAAATATTTAAGGGGAACCTCCTCAATCAGATAGTGGGCGTTGGGAGCGTGGAATGAGCTGCCAGCAGAAATGGTGGAGGTGGGTTCAATTTCAACATAAAGAGGAGTTTGGATAAGTACTTTGGATGTTGTTTGGCATAGACTAGATGGGCCAAAGGGCCTGTTTCTATGCTGTAGTGCTCTATGATCTTATGATTTCCATTGTCAGCTACAGTAATTCCATATATAGTACATTCCACTTTCTCTGTATATTAAAAAAAAATGGCTTGCAAGTTCCCAAGAAATCCTTTCCCTCTCACACTAAACCACTGCCCATAGTTCTTGATTCCTGAAACTCGGACAAAAAGACTGGGGGCATTCTTTAGCTAAAGGGTAGTAAATCTGTGGAATTCATTGCCATGGACAGCTGTGTAGGCCAAGCCATTGGATATATTCAAAGTGATGCTTGGCAGGCTCTTGATTAGTGAGGGCGTAGAAGGTTACGGGGAGAGGGCAGGAGAATGGGCTTGAGAGAGATAATATATCAGCCATGGCAGAGCAGACTTGATGGGCGGAATGGCCTAATTCTGCTCCCATGTCTTATGGTCAAGTGTCTGTTTGTTTCAGATTTTCTAGCATCTGCGGTTTTTTTTTCCTGAATTTCCCCTTAACAGTTGGACTGTTTCAAGGACTACATTCTTTGCACATTTCCTTTCCAAGCAGCTCTCCATTTCTATGTGGCAGAGCACCTTCACTTCATTTCACAGGCTGTTTTTAAACAGACTGTTCATTCCCAATGAAGCAGTTGCAAATAAAAGTGGCTGTAATGTTGCATAACGAATGCGTTGTATTTCGGCTTTGCGTATGCGCTGCTCTGAGGAAGGTACCAGTTTCTAGATATCAGTGGTCTCTGATGCGTATTTAAGATCCCACTTTGCTACTTGGATGACTGGATCTTCCTGCATGCATTTAACCCTTGAGTGACCTCTCTAAGCCATCTTTATCTAATGACAGGGCTTTATTAAGCAACAGCAAAAACACTTCTGCAGCTGAAGCAAATGCTGGAAACGCGAGCTTCTGCAGGTGCTGGGAACCCTGAGCACGACACTTCCATCATTTGGAGTTTTAATGGATCAGTCAAGCAGCACCTGGAATGAGACACTCATCAACATTTTGGATCAGTGACTCATGCCCAGAAATAGAGTGGGGGGAGGAGGTGGGAGAGTGCAGGGTTTAGAGTTTAAAGCAAAGCAGATGAGGGGAGTGAAGTAAAAGTCAAAAGCCTATAAATTAACACAGATGAGGTGCAGCCAATCTCCATATTATGGGGAGGGCGGGGACATAGAATTGTACTAACCACACAGTAAAGGCCTTTCAGCCCAGTGTGTTGTGTCGACCCTTTAATCTACTCTATGAGCTGCCAGTGGAAGTGGTGGATAAGGGTGCAATTTTAACATTTGAGAGAAGTTTGGATAAGTACATGTATGGGAGGGCTATGGACCAGGTACAGATCAGTGGGACTCAGCAGAATGATAGCTTGGCATGTACCAGATGGGCAGAATGGCCTGTTTCTATGCTGTAGTTCTTCATGAATCCACTCCAAGATCAAACTAACCCTTTGCTCCTGCAAAGCCCCCCATGTTTCTTTCATCCATGTACTTATCTGAGAGTTTCCTAAATGTTGCTAGCATATCTGCTTCCACCACTAACCCTGGCAACGTGTTCTACCCACTGTGTAAAAAGAAATCTACTTCTGATATCCCTGCTTAGAATTTTCCCCATTCCTTAAAATTATGCCCCCTTGTATGAACTGCCAGCAGATATGGTGGATGAGGGTTTGATTTCAAAATTTAAGAGAAATTTGTCTAAGTACAGGGATGGCGGGGTTATAGAGTGCTATAGTCCAGGTGCAGGTCAATGTGACCAGGCAGAATAATAGTTTAGAACAAACTAGATGGGCTGAAGGGCTCTATGACCCTACTCCAAGATCAAACTAACCCTTCCATCGCGTTCCCATTTTTTCCATCTGTGTGCTTATCTAAGAATCTCTTAACTGTCCAAATGTTCAATTTGGCCATAAATTTCTTTGTGATGTCCTGAAAAGAACGAGATGGTTACTGTAGGAATAGTACTGTCTCTTGCTTTGGGTGAATTCTCCATGTTTGAAAGTTAAGAATAATGGTTTGCTTTTGTCTTTGATGCAGTCAGTGCATCTGCGTACCCTATGAGGAAAGGTTGAGTGAGCTCGGGTTTTTCTCTCTGGGGTGAAGGAGAATGAGAGGTGACTTGATAGAGGAGTACAAGATAATGTGAGGCATAGATCAGGTCAATAACCAGAGACTTTTTCACAAAGTGGAAATGGCTAATACGAGGGGGTGTGATTTTCAGCCGATTGGAGGAACGTAAAGGGTGGATGTCAGAGGTAACCTTTGTTACATATTCTGGTGAGTGCATAGAAGACCCTGCTAGGGGTGGTGGTAGAGGTAAATGCATTTGGGTCATTTAAGAAGCTCTTAGATAAGCAGATGGATGATAGAAAAATGGAGGGCAGGGAGGGAAGGGATTGATCTTGGAGTAGGTTAAAGGGCTATCACAGCATTCTGAGCTGAAGGGCCTACACTGAGCTGTAGTGTTCTATTTTCAAGGTTCAGGGTACATTTATTGTCAAAGTATGTATGTATTATACAACCCTGGGGTTTGTCTTCTCCTGACTGGCATGAAACAAAGAAAATTATGGAAGCCATTCAAAGAAAAACATCTACCTTCTCTGTCCGTGTACGTACACACACACACACACACACACACACACACACACACACACACACACACACACACACTGCAAGTGACAAGAACATCACCCCCCCCAAGTTAAAATAAAACAAATCTGTAAACAGTAACAAGAACATCAACTGTGCAAACAATACAAATCGTGCAAATGACAACAGGAAAGGACAGGCAAAAACACAGAATATAAAAACATAAAACCAGAAGAGTCATATTGAAGAGCAAACACAAGGAAATCTGCAGATGCTGGAAATTCAAACAACAACACATACAAAATGCTGGTGGAACACAGCAGGCCAGGCAGCATCTATAGGGAGAAGCACTGTCAACGTTTCAGGCCAAAACGTCGATAGCGCTTCTCCCTATAGATGCTGCCTGGCCTGCTGTGTTCTACCAGCATTTTGTGAGAGTCCAACCCATAAATTGCAGACCCAGAACTTCGGTACAGTCCTCTGACACAGGAACATTTTGCTGTTCTATCACCTCAGATGGTTCAGAAATTTTTGGTTTTGCAAAAAGCAGCCTCTTAAAAATGTTCTTGGAATAATTCTATAGATTTGATCCAACAGATTTGACCCTGCAGATTTCAATTTTATAGATTGAATTATTCATATTGCTTGGAAATGCTGTTGAAACCAAGTGATTCCCCCCCCCCCCCCAATGACCGTGAGATTAGAATCAGGAACCCTGTTTAGCCAGTGACCTGTGGAAAGTAATGCAACCACTTTTAATTAAAGCTTTCTTATCTTTCAGCTTCAGGAGTCTGAATAGATTGCCAAAGCCCTCATTTTTCTCCTAATCTGAGTTAATACACTGTTATTTATAAGATTAGGCAGTCATGCATGGCTATTCTAGTGTGTCTTACATTCTATTAAACATCTGTTTCTTGTTGCTGTATTTCTGTCTAAAGAGAAATGAAACGTAATCACATGTGCCTGTAAATTAGCAAATGGGGGAGGTGAGGTGTAGGTTTTGTTCAGAAATCAACCATGGTCTGGACTAATGACTAAACATCTATTTCACAATTGAAGATAAGATAAATAACCCAACTGTACAGAATGTCACTCTTCTACTCTAACATGAAATTAATTTGCTGAGTGTTGCAATAAAGAACTCAAGTAAAAGACAAAAAATTGGGAGGTTCAAGTCCATCTTAGCAGGGAGCAACATATACCCGGTGAGCACTTTATTCGGTACCTCCTCTACCTAATAAGGTAGCCATTGAGTATATGTTCTGCTGCTGTAGCCCATCTAGTTCCAGGTTCAAGTTGTTGTGCATTCTGAAATGCTCTTCTGCACCCTATTGTATATTAAAATCCCAGGAGATCTGCAGTTTGTGAGATACTTAAAACACCCCATCAGACACTATCTATCACTCCATGGTTGAATTCACTTCGATCACATTTCTTCCCCAATCTGATGCTTGCTCTGAACAACGACTGAACCTCTTGACCATGTCTGTGTGCTTTTATGCGTTGTGTTGTTGCCACACGACTGGCTGATTAGATGTTTGCATTAGTGAGCAGACGTGCGGAGGTATCTAATAAAGTGGCCATAGAGTTCAAAGTAAATTTATTATCAAAGTATGTCACCATGTACTACCTTGAGAAGGGAGCGTGGCCTGGATGATAGGATCCTTGATAATGCATACTGCTATCTTGTGGAACTGCTCCTTGTCAACGTGCTCAATAGTGGGGAAGGGTTTTCCTGTGACGGACTTGGCAGTATCCATAACTTTCTGTCGCCTTTTCTGATCCTGGGAACTGGAGTTTCCATACCAGACAGTGATGCAACCAGTCAGGATGCTCTCCACTCTGCTCCATAGAAATCTGTCAAAGTTTTAGATTATGTAAATAGTACATGGTTTGGCGTCTTCCTGCAAACCTCCTCCATGCAAGTAACAAGCAATGCACTTTGCTGTTGGTAGTTTGCCCAGGAGGGGATTTGGTGCAATGTCAAATGAGGACGCAGTTTCGAAAAGCCTGACAAAGAGTGTTCTGCAATTTTGGGAATTGCATGTTAGTGTATGCATGCACATGAATCCTGGGCTGGATGGAACACCAATGGAAAGCTAGCAGTCTTGTGCAGACTCTATGCCAAGTTTTTTTTATCAACTGTACTCTCCGATTAATAAGCAGCTCATAATGGTGGCTGATGGTTGGTACTCAAATATGCAGCTCTACCCAGTTTCTATTTAATGTCACATTCAAAAGTGATGTTCTGGCTTTGTTTCAATCTCAGAATTAGAATTAGTTTCATTAAATTATATTATGTATAATTTGTTGTTTTGCAGCAGCACTACAGTGCAAAGACATAAAATTACAAAAAAATAGAATAAATAATTAAAAAAAAATGAGGCTCATGGACTATTCAGAGAAGAAAAAAGCTGTTCCTGGATTGTTGGAATGTGGGTCTTCAGGCTCCTGTACCTCCTCCCTGACAACACTTGGGGAGAGGGTGGCATGTTCTTGATAGTGAGAGTCCTGAATGATGGGATGCTGCTCTCCTGAGACACTACGGCCTAAAGTCTTTCTCAGTGGAGTTGGGTGGGTGGAGTGGCCTGTGTCCATGTTGGTACTGGCTGACTGTATAACCCTCTGTAGTCTCTTGTGATCCTCTGCATTGGAGCCTTCATGCCAGGACTCTGACGCAGTCAGTCAGAATGCTCTCCTCTGTACATCCATAGAGATTCGTAAGAGTGCTTGGTGACTCTCCTCAGAGTCAATAAATCAAACCCTCGTGACCTTGTTCTCCTCTGTCCCCTCGGGATGAAACGAGGAGATAACAGGTGAAAGAGTTAAAGAGCTGAAGAAGGAGGAATCTGATAGGAGAGGACAGTGGACCATGGAATAAACCACAGACCTTTTTTCCATGGAATTTAACTTCTGGTATCAATTCCCATCTACTCCCCCCCCCTTTGTTTTTCTTCATTCTTACGGCCCTCACACCTTTTTCCTTCCCATTCCCAACCTCATGACCTGCCCATTACCTCCCTCTGCTTCCCCACCTCCTTTCCTTTATTCCATGGTTGACTGTCCTATAATATTGTTTCTTCTTCAGCCCTTTACCTCTTCCACCCATCCTTCTCCTTTTATCCCTTCCCTTCATCTTCTTATTCTGGCTTCTGCCCCCATCTTTTCCAGTCCTGATGAAAGGTCTCTGCCTATTTATTCCTCTCCATAGATGCTGCCTGACTTGGTAAGATCCCCCAGCATTTTGCGTGTGTTGCTCAAGATTTCCAGCATCTGCAGAATCTCTTGTATCTCTTGTTCAAATACACTAACAGGAATTGAAATCACAATATGTTCTAAATGTTTGTAGGATCATCCCATGCTCTGTCTTTCTAAAAGAAATACAGGAGCATTAATAAACAACACTGTTTGTCTGTCCTTGACACAAGAGATTCTTCAGCTGGTGTAAGCCCTGATGAAGGGTCTCAGCCTGAAAAGTCAACTCTTTATTCCCTTCCCTAGATGCTGCCTGACCAGCTGAGTTCCTCCAACATTTTATGTATGCCTTTCTATCCTTGAAATCTGTTTTTAGGCACTGAAGTTTCAAATAATAGGATTGTCTCTCTGAAATGTTCATCTCAGTGTTATAATAATGGTGGCAGCATGGCAAATTAATTTGTATTGGAATTAATCTTTGGGCCTGTTCTCAAGTGGATACTTCTCATTTGTATCTACTGTGGAGGAGGTCAAGGAAGGTTAAGGAATACAGGAAAGAGAACTGTCCTGAAACATACTGACATTACATTGGATTACAGGGTGGCACAGCAGCATAGCAGTTAATATAATGCTTTACAATACCAGTGAATGAAGTTCAATTCCCACCCCTGTCTGTAAGGAGTTTGTACATTCTAGCCGTGACTGCGCAGGTTTCTTCTGGGTGCTCGGGTTTCCTCCCACATTTCACACGGGTTAAGGTTAGTCATTTGTGGGCTTGCTATGTTAGCACCGGAAAAATGGCGACACTTGCAGCTGCCTCAAGCACGTATTCCTACTCTGATGCAGCATTACTCATTGTATGTTTCACTGTGCATGTGACAAATGGAGCTAATCTTTGAAATGAACAGTTGACTTTTCAGGCTGAGACCCATCATCAGGATTGGAAAGGAAGAGGGCAAAAGCTTGACTAAAAACATAGGGAGATGGGGAGGAGCATGTTGGCATTGGGCTGCAGTCACCATGAGAAGTCATTCATTGGTGAGGGTGCCCACGGAGTCGAGAACTCAGTGTCTTTTGGAACTTTTCAATGTGCTGCAATGATTGTGATCTCTTAGGCACTCTGCAGAGGCCAAGTGTAAATGGAACAGCCATTGTGAGAGTGAGTCAATGTTAGAGTGGTCAGGGTTCAGCTCAAAAGGCTTAAGTGACAACAGGTGCAAGCTGGAACTTAAGCTTGAGAAGTTAGAGGTATAATAAGTGTATACTTTTTATACCTCTAATAATGGTAGTTCAGGCAGTGAAATGCTCTTCATGTGATATATAGGATTTCAGGACTCCTGGCAGTCTCCTTGATGACGACTGTAGGGTTGGAAGATGTAGAATCCTTGTGGGAAGAGTTAAGAAACTAGAAGGGTAGAAAAAATCTCAATGGGAGTTATATACAGTACAAGCCTCTGTGCAGTAGCTGGGGTGTGGGATTTAAATTGCAATAGGAGATACAAAAGGCATGTAATTAGGACAATGTTACAAAAGTCATGGGAGACTTCAATAATCAGATAGATTGGGAAAATTAGGTTGGTACTGGATCCCAAGGGAGGGAACTTATAGAATGTCCAAGAGATTACTTTTTGGAGCACCTTGTGGTTGAGCCCTCCAGGGGAAAGAATTGGGAACTGTATAATGAACCAGATTTGTTTAGAGAGTTTAAGGTAAAATAACTCTCAGGAGACATTGATCAAATTGTGATAGCATTCAACCTGCAGCTTGAGAGGGAGAAGATAAAGTCAGAAGAATCAGTATTACAGTATAGGGAATTAAATACTCATGAGAGAGGAGCTGGCCAAAGTTGATTGATAGGAACACTAGCAGGGATGATGGCAGAGCAGCAACTGCTGGAATTTCTGGGAGCAATTTGAAAGGCACAGGAAATATATGTGTTCTAAAAATGAAGATGTATTCTGAGGATGACACAACTGTGGCTGGCAAGGGAGGTCAAAGACAGCATAAAAGCAAAACAAAGGAGATACAATATAGCAAAAATTAGTGTGGAAGGAAGAAGATTGGGAAGTTTTAAAGAACTAACAGAAGGCAACTAAAAAGCAATAAGTAAAGAAAAGATGAAATATGAAGGTAAGCTAGCCAATAATATAAAATAGGATACAATTTTTTCCAGGTATATAAAGAATAAAAGAGAGTTGAGAGTGGATATTGGACTGCTGGAAAATGATACTGGAGAGGTAGTAATGGGGACTAAATATTTTGCACCACTCTTCATTGTGGAAGACACTAACAGTATGCCAGAAATTTTAGAGCATCTGGGGCAGAAGTTGCTATTACTAAGAAGAAGCTGCTTGGGAAGCTGATAGATATGAAGGCAGATAAGTCACCTGAACCAGAATGACTACATCCCAGGGCTCTGAAAGAGGTAGCTGAAAAGATTGTGGAGGCATTAATAATGATCTTTCAAGGATTATTAGATTTTGGAATGGATCCAGAGGCAGGAAAATTGCAAATATCACACTACTCTATAAGAAGGAAGGGAGACAGAGGCAAGTAAATAATAAGCCAGTTAGCGTGACTTCCGTGGTTGGGAAAATGTTGGAGTCCTGTATTAAGGATGAGGTTTTGGTGTATCTGGAGGCAGATGATAAAACAGGCCAAAGTCAACATGGTTTCCTAATGTGGGAATCTTGCCTGACTAATCTACCGGAATTCTTTGAGGAGATAACAAGCAGAGTAGACAAAGAGTAAACAGTGGATGTTGTTTACTTGGATTTTTAGAAAGCTTTTGACAACGTGCAGCACATGAGGCTACTTAACAAGATAAGAGCCCATGGTATTACAGGAAAGATACTAACATGGATAGAAGATTGGCTGATTGGTAAGAAGCAAAAAGTGGGAATAAAGGGTGCTTATTCTGATTGGCTGCTAGTAGTGTTCCGCAGGGAGTCAGTATTGAAACCACTTCTTTTCACGTTATATGTCAATGAATTGGTTAATTGAATTGATGGCTTTGTTGCCAAGTTTGCAGATGATAGGAAGATAGGTGGAGGGGCAGGTAGTGTTGTGGAGATTGGGAAAATGGTCAAGCAAGTGGTAGATGAAATATAGTGTATGGGAAGTGTATGCTCATGCTCTTTGGTAGACAAAATAAAGGCACAGACTGTTTTATAAACTGGGAGAAAATTCAAAAAATCGGAGATGCAAAGAGACGTGGGAGTCCTTGTACAGGGTTCAATGGAGCTGGTTGAGTTTGCAACGTTCTGCAGCTTTTTCCGATCCATACCAGAAGGTGATGCGTCTGGTTTGAATTGCTCGACAAGATACATCTGTGGGAATTTGTGAGAGTCTTTGGTGACATACCAACTATCCCCAAACTGTGAATGAAATATAGCCACTGGCGTGCCTTCTTTGTAATTGCATCAAAATGTTGGGCTCGGAATAGATCTTCTAAGATGGTGACACCCGAGAACTTGGAACTGCTGACAGCTCACCAAGGACAGTCAATTTCTTGGTCTTACTGATGTTTGTTTTAAAGAATTGATTGTGGACTTCAGGAAGGGGAACCGGCCAAACAGGAATAATATCTGCCTATGCATTGGAACCACACCTTAGTATGGGAAACTACCCTCTGATCTACAGTAGGAGTGCCTTAGCAACCAGCAAGCACAAAGACTCTAGAGATTTAGGAATGTGCTGAGCTAACATGTCCCAGCAACTGCCTTCAAACCTTAGGCTTCTTCTTCATCATTTTAGCAGCAACCGTCCTCCTCACAACACTTAGCTGATCTGCCCGTCATCAGGCAAGTTACAAACCACTGTTACGCCACGTGTGAAGTAGGTTTTGTGTCAAGCTACATTCTATACCAGAGCTAGAAGAAGACAGAGACAAAGTGAAAGGAGGAAATGCCGGAGGAACTCAGCAGGTGAGGTGCCGAGCTGAGCCTACAAGACCTGCCAGTTCTCATAAACACAAGAGATTCTTCAGGTGCTGGAAATCCAGAGCAACACAAGGAAAATGCTGGAGGAAGTCAGGAGGTCAGGCAACACCTATGGGGAGGAATAAAGAGTCAACATTTGGGAACAAATACAGTGTTGGGAAGTGTATGGTCGTGCACTTTGGAAGAAGAAATGAAAGGGTTGACTTTTTTCTAAATGGAGAGAAAATATAAAAAAACTGAGATGCAAAGGGACTTGGGACTCATTCTGCAGGGTTCCCTAAAGACTAATTTACAGGTTGAGTCTGTGCTGAGGAAGGCAAGTGCAACATTAGTGTTCATTTCACAAGGACTAGAACATAAAAGCAAGGATGTAATGTTGAAACATTATAAAGTCTGGTGAGGCCTCACTTGGAGTATTGTGAGCAGGTTTGGGCCCCT
Organism: Hypanus sabinus; assembly: GCF_030144855.1. Taxonomy (NCBI): domain Eukaryota; kingdom Metazoa; phylum Chordata; class Chondrichthyes; order Myliobatiformes; family Dasyatidae; genus Hypanus; species Hypanus sabinus. Next base: position 116,064,481 of record NC_082713.1, on the reverse strand, counting down.
TATCTTAGAAAGGATGTCCTGAAACTGGAGAGGGTTCAAAGGAGGTTCACAAAAATGATTCCAGGATTGAATGGCTTGTCATATGGAGAATGTTTAGTGACTCTGGGCCTGCATTCGCTGGAATTCAGAAGAATGAAGGGTGATCTCATTGAAACCTATCAAATGGTGAAAGGCCTTGACAGGGTGGATGTGGAGAGCATGTTTCCAATGGTGAGAGAATCCAGACCAGAGGACACTGCCTCAGAACAGAGGGGTGTCCTTTTACAACTGAGATGAGGAGGAATTTCTTTACCAGAGGGTGGTGAATCTGTGGAATACTTTGCCCAGGCAGTTGTGAAAGCCACATCTTTATGTATATTTAAGGCAGAGGTTGTTAAGATTCTTGATTGGTCGTGCTATGAAGGGATACGTGGAGAAGGCAGGAGATTGGGACTGAGAGGAAAATTGGATCAGCCTGATAAAATGATGGAGCAAACTTGATGGGCCAAATGGCCTACTTCTGCTCCTATATCTTATGGTCTTGTGGTCTTATAAGACAACAGTAGACTTTGACGAATACCTCCAATGTATCCAAAATGCCTTTGTCAAGGCAAATAAGGCCCTGGGTCTTGTTGTAAATATAATAAAGACATTGGTCCTGTTATCAGTCAGCCATTTATCCCACCCTCCATAAATTTTGATGATATCACCCTGAAAAATGTGAGCCACTTTCCCTACCTTGGCACCATTCTCTCCTCAAAAGCGGACACCAACTGAGAAATCAACACCTGCCTGAGTAGGGCTAGTGGAGCCTATGCAAGATTGAAGAAAAGGGTCTTTAAAGACCACAACCTACAGGCCCCGACAAAACTTATAGCCTATAGAGCAGTCACCCTTCCTACATAATGTATGAAGCTGAATCATAGACCACCTACAGTAGGCACCTGAAACCTTGGCGCCTGATACCATCAAAAATCCTTACGAATGGCTTTGCGGATCAGCTGGGCAGATAGCCGCACTAACCCCAGCGTACTGGAGAAGGCCAACGTGAACAGCATCTCCACCGCAATAAAGCAACACCAACTCTAATGGATACGTCATGTCATTGGATGCCTAGCTCACGGCTCCCCAAGTTGAAGGAAGGTCAGTGAACCCTTGGTGGGCAAAGAAAAAACTTCGATGTCAGCTTGAAGGGATCGAGCCTGAAGGGAACACCCTTTCAGTATCTGGTAGGTTTCAATGAGATCTCCCCTCATCTAACTAAACTCCAGCGAGTAAATGCACAGAGACATCAAACGTTCCTCATCTGTTAAGTCTTTCATTCCTGGATTGTTCTTAATCTCCTCTGGACCTTCTCTGGAACAAGCACATCCTTTCTTAGATCCGAGGTCCAAAATTGCTCATTTGCATTCCCAAACAGCCATTTTGATGGTTCCTCGTTAAACATTGCATCAAGTTAAACATCTGAGAGGATATTACACAGGGTCTTGTCTTCATGCACTCATCCAATTTTGCCTGATGCTCCTTGCCACTATTTACCTCAGCTTGAGGGAGTGAGGTGAGTTCCACATGCTCACTGCTCTTTGGATGAAGAAGTTTCTGGCGAGTTCCCTTTTGGGGGTATACCGGTTACTTTATTGAAGGTTCTTAATACAAAACAAAGTAAAATTTTATTTTAATCTTGATTATACTTGACGTTATGCAAATTACTTAAAAATCGCTCAGAAACAAATCGCACTGCATGCATATCTAAATATGCAAATGACCTGTTTTAATTATCTTACCTCAAAGCATTAATCCAGCAGAATCCTGAGGCATTCACCCAGAGATGCGAGTTTGAACCCCATCACAGAGCTGGAGAATTTAAATTCAAGTAGTGAAATAAAACCGAAATTTAAACTTGACTCATTAAGGATAAATATAAAGCTACCAGACTGCTGAAAAAGAAAAGGCGAGTTGACTGCTCAATGCACCCTGCCCTCGGGCCGGCAGTCACACTCTGCGGGGGGGGGGGGGGGCCCACATGAGTGGCAATGGTGTTATTGGCTTTAAGAAAAGTCATTGAATACATAACACATTGTAAAAGTGAAAGCCCATTGCACAGTTCATTCTTGTCAATTTTTTAAATTATGAATAAAGTTTAATTTTTCTTATCAATTTAACCTCGTTGCAGACAGTGGATTTGCCAATAGAGTATGGAGAAGGATGTAAGGGTCCTTCTGGCGCATTGCAGGGTGCAGAGGGCAACACTGAAGCTTGGAGTATTGATATAAAGTCTTTGTGAGGAAGAACCACAGACAAGTTCCTTCTTCCACCGCATGCGGAGGGGCTGAGCCAGGTGGGGAAGCCCATTGAATATTGAAATTGTGTATTACTCCAGGGAGCGACATGAATGACATGCTATGACATACTGTTTAGAACAGAGAACGTAGAGCAGTACAGCTCAGTACAGGCCCTTTGGTCCGCAGTGTTGGGCTGACCTTTTTAACTAGTCCGTTATCAGTCTAATTCCTCTCTCCCATGTAGCCCCCATTTTTCTTTCACCTGTCTAAGTCTCTGAAATATTGCTAACATATCTGCCCTTACAACCAACAGCAGTAGCGTGTTCCATTCACCTGCCACTGTCTGTGTAAAAAACCTACCTCTGACATTCCTCCACACCTTCCTCCAATCACATTATGGTTTGAAAAAAAGTAAGCTGACATTACTGAATGTATTGATCATGACTGTAAATAGTTTTCCTCTGATAACAGACAGACAGACAGACATAGTTTATTGATCCCAAGGGAAACTGGGGTTTGTTACAGCCGCACCAACCAAGAATAGTGAAGAAATATAGCAATATAAAACCATAAATAATTACATAAAAATAAGTTAATCATGCCAAGCAGAAATAAGTCCAGGACCATCCTATTGGCTCAGGGTGTCTGACACTCCGAGGGAGGAGTTGTAAAGTTTGATGGCCACAGGCAGGAATGACTTCCTATGACGCTCAGTGTTACATCTCGGTGGAATGATTCTCTGGCTGAATGTACTCCTGTGCCTAACCAGTACATTATGGAGTGGATGGGAGACATTGTCCAAGATGGCATGCAACTTGGACAGCATCCTCTTTTCAGACACCATCGTCAGAGAGTCCAGTTCCACCCCCACAACATCACTGGCCTTACGAATGAGTTTGTTGATTCTGTTAGTGTCTGCTACCCTCAGCCTGCTGCCCCAGCACACAACAGCAAACATGATAGCACTGGCCACCACAGACTCGTAGAACATCCTCAGCATCGTCCAGCAGATGGTAAAGGACCTCAGTCTCCTCAGGAAATAGAGATGGCTCTGACCCTTCTTGTAGACAGCCTCAGTGTTCTTTGACCAGTCCAGTTTATTGTCCATTCATATCCCCAGGTATTTGTAATCCTCCACCATGTCCACACTGACCCCTTGGATGGAAACAGGGGTCACTGGTGCCTTAGGCCTCCTCAGGTCCACCACCAGCTCCTTAGTCTTTTTCACATTAAGCTGCAGATGATTCTGCTCACACCATGTGACATATTATTTTATATGTATTTTTATTATATATAAAAAATCTTTGTGACTTCAGGTTTACTAATGTGGTTGGCATTTGGCTTTTCTTGTTTCGTGGTAATTCAGGGTGAACAATAATACATATTGGTTTAGCTAGTAACGTTCACATCCTAGAAATACATAGTTATTTTTATACACAGCCTTTATTGTTCATGTTGTTTGCTTTCAATGTATAACACTTTTTCCTGTCTTAAAATTGTGCTTCCTTCATGTGAGTGACATTTCCTGATTTGAAAAACTGACTAATACCTTGGTTTCTAGGTGTCAACATTTAAGGGACGTTCTTGGCCATTTTTCCATGGAAAAGTTCTGGTGAGGCTGGAGAGCTGGAGAGAAAAATGCTGTGCTTTCAAACATCGACCACTCATGCTAGCTTTAATGTGGAGGGGGTTGCTCAGGAGGTCAAGCTGATATGCTGTAGAGATTGTTGAATGTCATGAAAAGTTTTGATAGAGTAAGTGAGCTGAAAGGTTGGGGAGCAGAGAACGCAGAGCAATGGTAAACAAACTGGAATTGACATGTGGAACAGAAAAAGCTACAGAAATTGGTGGATGCTGCCCAGTCCATCACAGGCAAAACCCTCCCCACCATTGAGCATGTTTACACAGAGGACTGGCACAAGAAAGCGCTGTCCATCATCATGGACCCCCACCACCCAGGCCATGCTCTCACACCATCAGGCTCCTGAACCAGCAAGGATAGTTTAATTCACTAGTATTCTGAACTGATTCTATGACTTACACACTCACTTTCAAGGAATCTTTACAATTCTTGTTCTCAGCAATATTTTTATTTGTCCAGTTTGTCATCTTTTGCAAGTTGGTTGTTTGTCCATCTTTGTGTGCAGTTTTACATTGATATTGTTGTGTTTCTGTGTACTACAGTGACTGCAAAAGAAAATGAATTTCTGGGTAGTATATGGTGACAAACATGTCCTCCGATAATAAATTTACTTTGAACTTTGAAGTCACTTGCTCTGCTAGTCCTATTTGCTCACATTTAATCCTTGAAGTTTAGAAGGATGAGTTTCAAAAATGTATAAAGATCTCAAGGGGCTTTGGCAGGAGAGATATTGAAATGATTTCACTAGCTGAACTGTTATGAACAATAGCTGCATAATTAGAGGGTCAGACACTTAAAAGTGTGTTGCGCAGAACTTTCTTCTCTCAGATGGAGGAGAACCTCTGGAATTCTCTCCCTTGAGGGTGGTGGGCTATGCTATTTATCTAGAAACTGATAAATATTTGAAAGACTGGGGAATAGGGGGTTTTGGGGAGCTGGTACAGAAGATAATTTGAAGCCATCATCATATTGAATGGTGGAGCTAGAGTGGCTGAGTGGCCTACTCCTACTCCTATTTTCATGTGTTCTTGCATTCAGCAGAGTATCAGGCTAATTCTGCAACTCATCTTCTCAGTATTGTTTGTTTATTTGCCCAGTTTGTCTTCTTATCCACGTTGGTTGCTTGTCAGCCAGTCTTTTCCTGACTTCATCTCCCTTCCCTTTCAGTCCTAAAGGAAGGTCTCAGCCCGGAACATCAACTGTTCATACTGCTTGACCTGCTGAGTCACTCCATCAGTCTGTGTGTTGACAGCCTTTGTCTGTGGTTTTTCATCGACTCTATTTTATTTCTTTGTTCTTCTGTGAATGTCTACAATAAATGAACCTGAGGGTAGTATATAGTGGCATATACGTACTTTGAATGTGAACTTTGCTGCTGTGCTCATTCACCGGAGCAGGACCTGGACTACAACTTTCTGACCCAAAGACAAGATTTGCATCTCCCAAGCCACAGGTGATGGTGATGTCATGAGAAATGTTGATGAGTGAAGCTTTGATGACATTTATGAGAGCTGGTGGTAATATTCATGTTTTTTGCATGAATCTGCCTCAGCCGTCGATAAACATCCGTGCCAAATGTTACAGGAAATCTCAGTATTGTTTTGCTGAGTATGTAAGCAGTTGAAAAGAAATACAGACTTTTCTTCCTGTCTTTTCTTCCAAAACAATTATAACAATCCAGTCCCAGAAAGGAATTTAATAAAATATTTGAATATATTAAAATTGTCAAACAATATGTGATATGATTCCCTTTGGAAGATCAACCTGGAGGCAAAATACAAGGTCAAAGAGAGGACTCTTAGCAGTGTGGAGGAACAGAGGGATCTCGGGACCTATGCCCATAGATCCCTCAAATTTGCTGTGTAAGTTGATAGAGTGGGGAAGGTGGCATATAGTGTGTTAGTTAGGGGATTGAGTTCAAGGGCCTTGAGATAATGTCGCAGCTTTATAAAATCCTGCTTCAACCACACTTGGAGTATTGTGTTCACTTCTGGTCAGCTCGCTAGAGGAAGGATGTGGAAGCTTTAGAGAAGGTGCAGAGGGGATTCTGTCTGGATTAGAGAGCGTGTCCTGTGAGGACGTTGAGTGAGCAAGGGCTTTTCTCTTTGGCGTGAAGGAGAGTGAGAGGTGACGTGACAGAAGATGATAAGAGGCTTAAATAGAATGGGCAGCCAGAGACGTCTTTTCCCAGAGTGGCAATGGCTAATACAGGAGGGCATATTGGAAAAAAGTACAGGGGGAGGTTTTGGAGGTAAGCTTTTACGCAGAGTGGTAAGTGCATGGAACACCTTGCCAGAGATGGTGAAAAGAGGCAAATACATTAGGGGCATTTAAGAATCTCTTAGACAGGATGAAAGGAAAATGGAGGGCTATGTGGGAGGGGGTGCTGGATTGATCTTGGACTAGGTTAAAAGATGGGCACAGCACTGGGACGTCGCGGTAATGTAGTGGTCAGTGTGACGCTATTACCGTTCAGGGCAATGGAGTTCGAAGTTCAATTCTGATGCCATCTGTAAGAGGTTTGTATGTCTTTACTGTGAGTGAGTAGGCTTCCTCCCATTGTCCAAAGGTGTACCCATTAGTAGGATAATTGGACATTGGAAATTGTCCTGTGATTCGGCTAGGGATAAATAGCTGGGTTACTGGGAGGTGCGACTGTTTGGCCGGGAATGACTTGTTTTGTACTGTACCTTTAAATAAATAAGTAATTAAAATAAATAAATATTGTGGGCCGAAGGGCCTGTCCTGTGCTGTTCTGTTGCATGTTCTATAAAATGCAGAGAAGTTCTGATCAGGACCTTCATCAGAACCTGATTTTATTCTGACTATCGACTTCTCTCTGAAAAGTGTTTCTTTTTTTACAGATGCTGCCTGACCTGCTGAGTGTTTCCAGCCTTTTCTATTTTGAAATTTGGCAGAGGGTCCTTTCAGAAAGCTAAGATTAACAGTGCATCCGTTGGAGTTATGTCTAGGAAATGGCTCCTGAAGAAGGAGTCGTTATCTGGGAGTGGTTGAGTGTTCAATTTGAGCTTATTGGTAACTGATACACGTGCTTGTGATGTTATAATGAGCTTTGTACCATCACTCTATGATAGGTTATACAAAGAGGAGTCTGATCGTTGTTGATACTTTGCATGTGAAGACTACTTCCACTGCACCTGCCTAACCCACATCCTGTCACAGCTAGATGGTTCATTAACAACATGGGAATCACCACAGAAACCAGCCTCTTCTCCACGGCTTCTGTACATATATACTTCTCGCTGTCTTGGTAAAACTGCCAGCCTAATCAAAGTCTCCACCTACCACTGACATTCTTTCTCCCCTTCCTCCCTAATGAGCAGAAGACACATAACCCTGAAAGCATGTACCAACGGGCTCAAGGATAATTTCTATCCTGCCATTTTCAGACTTTAAAATGGGCCTTTTGTAAGATCAGATGGACTCTCAGCCTCAAAATCTATCCTGTTATGACCTTTCAGTTTACTGATTGCTTGAACTGCACTCTTTCCTGTGGCTTTTACACTTTATTCTGCATTGTTATTGTTTTACTTTGATCTACCTCAATGCACTTTGTAATTATCGCCAGTATGCAGCACAAGATTATCAAAGTTGTTTGTTCGTGTAACAATACCAAAACCACCTGAAAAGTTACCTTTCTAGCTACACACCCTCTTGACTTGAAAATACAACCCAGCTCCTTCACCGTTACTGGGCCAGAAACCTGGAGCTTTTGCCTTCACAGCATTGGAGGTAATTGTACACCTCAAAGACAGTGGCAGTTTGAGAAGGCAGCTCACCACTATCTTCTCAGGAACATCTAGGTATAGCTCAGCTGCAAACCCATGTCCCTTGAATGAATAAGATTAAAATTGGGGATTGTTGATATTTGCTCATTGGCTACATGGATCAGATGCTGCATCATTTTGTCCAGATGCATAATTTCACAATCCTAGAATCATGAGGGACTGTTGGAATATGGAGCACAACATAAACTGTTGAAGGAGCTCTGTGAGTCAGGCAGCATCTGTAGAGGGAAATGGACTGTTAGCATTTCAGATTGAGATCTTTCATCCAGACTGAAAGAATAGACAGGAGAAGAGGAGGTATCCAGGACAGGCCCCCTTCTCTTTACTGCCATCGGAGAGCCTGAAGATGGATAATTAATGTTTTAGGAACAGTTTCTTCCCTTCCACCGCCAGATTTCCGAACAGCCCAGGTACACTACCTCACTATTTTGCTCTTTTTTTTCATTAATTATTTTTTTATATTTCTTATTGTAAGTTATAGTAAAATTTTATGTACTACACTTACTGCTGCAACAAAGTAACAGATTTCATGACTTATGTCACCTGTAAGGACTGTTTGGGGCCCTGAATGGTAGTGAGGGAGGAGGTGTAGGGCAGATATGATACCTGTTCCGCTTGCAAGGGTAAGTACCAGGAGGGAGATCAGTGGGGAGGTTGAATGGACAAGGGAGTCATGTAGGGAGTTATCCCCAAGGAAGCAGAAATTGGGGAGGGAGGGAAAGATGTGATTGGTAGTGGGTGGGATCCTGTTGGAGATGGCAGAAGTTTCAGAGAATTAAGTGCTGAATGCGGAGGCTTCTGGGTTGGTGGCTGAGGAGAAAAGGAGTTCTATCTATTGCGAGGTAGCGGAAGGATGCAGTGAAGGCAGACGTGTGAAATGGAAGAGATGCAGGGTGTGGACAACCATGATGGTAGAGGAAGGAAAGCCCCTTTCTTTGAAAAAGGAGGTAATTTCATTAGCTCTGGAATGAAAAGCCTCAGCCTGAGAGCAGACACAGCAAAGATGGAGGAACTGAGAGAAGGATGGAAGTTGGAATAATATTACTGTCTTGTTCTTAGTTCTTGACTCCCCAACCCTGGGAAGAAGGCTGAGCTCTACCTATGTTCACCATAGACCTCTATCAGAGTCTGTATAACATCATGGGTGGTGGGGTGTAGATGCATCTCTACCAAAGGGGGTGTAAGGTGCTTCTTCCCTCTGCTAGCCTGTAGGTCAACTTTGGGCAAGGTGTAGCACCTGCTTTGCCCCCTGATCAGGGTCATGTAAAGCCATGGGAGTAGGTGGTGGATGGTCGTTTGAGCAGCTGGTGCAGGTCAGAAGTCCTGTTTATGCGACCACTGATGCCAGGCAGCCAATCTCTGAAGAGAAGTGATAATGACTGGGGTCACCCGTCTTGTAAAGACACTGTACAGAAGGTGTCAATGGTCACCTTCTGTAGGTAAGTTTGCCAAGAACAATCGTGGTCATGGAAAGACCATGATCACCCACGTCATGCAACATGACACATAACGAATGAATGACATATTCTCAGCACTCCAGTGAAAATTGTCCCAACCTGCTCAGTCATAATTCATTCCCTCGAGCCCCGACTAATCCTCATAAACCTCCTCTGCATTATTTCCAGCTTAATGGAATCTTTCCTATAGAGTGACCACTTACAAAAAATGGTGGACACAGTCCAATCCATCACAGGCAAAGCCCTCCCCAGCATTGAGCACATCTACAAGAAAGCCTCATCCATCATCGCGGACTTCCACCATCCACGCGACATTCTCTTCTTGTTGCTGCCATGGGGCAGGAGTTATAGGAGCCTTCTGTCCCACACCACCAGGTTCAGAAAGAGTTGTCGTCCTTCAACCATCAAGCTCCTAAATCAGCATGGATAACTTCACTCACCTCAACTCTGAGCTGATCCACAACCCCCAGACTCATTTCTAAGGAGGGTTTACTACTCATGTCCTCAGTTGTCGGCATCCACATGTCTCCGGAGACAATTGTGTGAAACTCTTCTTGATGGTTCTTGGGGTTGTAGACTTGGGGCTCTTTGCACATTCTGGAGTGGCTGTCCAGTCCCACTCCAGAGCAGCGGTTTCTTTCACAGCGGCTGCAGGTGATGGAGGAAGCTGTTCCATGTGGTGTGGCCTTTCTTCTGGCTCTCTTGTTGATGAGCATGTTGGGCCTTGCTATCTCAGCACTTTGCACACCGCTTCTGACTGCGGCGCTCCACACTGTCCGGTCTTCAGCTGTTTCCTCCCATGTGTTGAGGTCGATGCCTGCCAGCTTCATGTCGCACTCGCAGGCATCCCTGTAGCGGTGGCATGGTCGTCCTTGTGGGCGGTAACCCTCACTCAGCTCGCCTTGCAGCATGTCCTTGGGAATGTGTCCCTGGTCAATCCGTCTGACCTGGCCCAATCGCCTAAGCTGTCTGTGGCTGAGCAGCGTGTGCATGCTGGAGACCCCAGCCCACTGCAGAACCTCAGCGTTGGTGGTTCTGTCCTGCCTGAGGCAGCGTGGCTGGAATAAGTTTAGCCTCATCCCTGGGCTGATGTATGCCGTCCAAGCCTTGCTGGTGTAGAGGAGGCTGCTGAGCACACATTGCTGGTACACAGACAGCTACGTCTTCTTTGTCAGCTGTGTGTTGTTGCACACTCTCTTGTTCAGTCTGGCCGTGACTGCTGCAACTGTGGCAATCCTGCTGTTCACCTCTGCTTACTTAGTTAATTAAATCTTGAATTATTATTATAATCATTACCAACATCTATTTATTTAATTATTATTATTGTCATTATCATTATTTATTATTTTTAAATTGTACACAGCTTTTCTTCGCTTGCACACTGATTGTCAGTGTTTGCTTGTGTGTAGTTTTTCAGGGATTCTATTGTATTTCTCTGTTTTACTGTGAATGCCTGCAAGAAATTTAATCTCAAGGTATTGTTGACATATATGTAATTTGATAATAAGTTTACTTTGGACTTTGAACTTTGAAATAGTCTCAATGTGGATTCGCCAACACCCTGTACAGCTGCAACATAATATTCCAACTCGTATATTCATAAATGCCAAAAGCACAGAAGCATAGCAGCATTGAGTCCTGCCAAAGGGTTTCAGCCCTAAATGTTGACTATACTCTTTTCCATAGATGCTGCCTGGCCTGCTGAGATCCTCCAGCATTTTGTGTGTGGTACTTAAATTTCCAGCATCTGCAGATTTTTCCTTGTTTGTGTAGCGTTGGGCTTGTGTCAGCAACACAGGTTCAATTCCCGCTGGCGTCTGTAAGGAGGTTGTATGTTCTCCCCGTAACCACATGCGATTTTTCCATGTGCTCCAGTTTCCTTCCACATTCCAAAGACGTATGGTCAGGGTTAGGGTTAGTGAGTTGTGGGCATCTTACACTGGCACTGGAAGCATGGCAACATTTGCAGCCTGTCGCCAGCGCATTCTCGGACTGTGTTTGACATTGATGCATAGTGACACATTTCACTCTATGTTTCGACATGTAAGTGATAAATCCAGCCAATCTCTCTTTAACATTAATGATGTTTACATCAATGATCACAAATTTACTGTCACAAGTGTGAAGCTTAACTCTGAACCCACGCTGCTCCCGGTTCTAATAACAATAACGGAGGAGTTAAGTTGAAGAGATGTGCAATAAAAAAACAAAAGCAATTATACTGTCAACACAGAATTTACTACTAATCCTTGGGTGATTGAGTATCAGAGGCTTTGAGCGTGCTACCTAGTTACAGGAATTCTTATTGCACTATGGCAGCTGGGAATTTAAATTGATTTATCTGAAGAAACTGGGATTTTTTAAAAAAGCTTTTATCTTTAAAACCCTTGCCTCTTACTATAAGCCTATGTCCTTTTGTTTTTGAAACTCCTACTATGTTCATGGGGATTAAAATGATAAGGTAGTGCAATTCAATTACAACACCAACAACCTGGGTCCAGTTCCCATTGCTGTTTGTAAGGAGTTTGTACGTTCTCGTGTCTGCAAGGGTTTCCTCCCAGATTCAAAAGACATATGGATTGTTTGATTGTGGTCACATGACTGTAATTGGGTGACTAGAGTTCATTGGGCTGCAAGGGCTCTGTTGCTGTGCCGTATCTCCAAATAATTTTTTAAAAATCCTGGAACACTCTCCCCCAAAAAAGAAATTTACAAGGATGTTGACAGAACTGGGGTGTTTGAGTTAAAAGGAGGGATTGGATAAATAGGGCCTTTTTGTCTGGCAGCAAAGGAGGCTGAAGGGTGACCTAACAGGGGTTTATAAATTTCTGAGAAGTACAGATAAAGTGGTTTGTTACCAACCGTTTCTAATTCTAGTCAAGTTTGAAGCTGGAGGATGCAGGTTTAAAGTCAGAAAGGAAAGATTTAAGGAGGACCAGAGAGGCAAGTTTTTCACACAGAGGGTGATGGGTATGTTATAGAATCATAGAGTCATAGAGCAATACAGCACAGCAACAGGCCATTTGGCCCATCTAGTCAGTACCAAACTGTTATTTTGCTTACTCCAGTTGACCCACATCTGGATCATAGCCCTCCCTACCCTCTCACCCACGTACTCATCCAAACTTCTCTTAAATGTTGCAATCAAACCTATTCAACCATTCCCTGTTACTCAGGTCCTCAGTTCTCAGCAGCTTACTTGTAAATTTTCTTTTTTTTTATTGATACCTTTTCTATAGGTAGGTGACCAAAACTGCAGACAATGCTCCTCACAGCATCTTATACAATTTCACCATAGCATCCCAATGCTTGTTCTCGGTATTTTGATTCACAAAGGCCAATATGCCCAATACTGTCTTTGTGAGGGTTTTCACTTTCCAGAGTCCAAGAGGCTTATTGCTGACCTCAGCTTTCTGGCACAACAGCATGGCCTTTCCAAAGGGTCAGGGTTGTTGGTGACAAAGTTAAACTTCTAATCAATATTCCTTACTCAGCTAATTGTTGTAAGCAAGTAAACAGTAAGGTTTTGTAGGCCCATGTTTAATCGATGCAAGACACTGGGGTTACGTTAACTGGCATCAAACTAGACCATCCTGGTAAGCTACAAACACAAAAGATTTTGCAGATGCTGGAAATCCAGAGCAACTCACACAAAATTCTGGAGGAACTCAGCTGGTCAGGCAAGATCTATGAAGAGGAACATTTTGGGTCAACATCCTTCATCGGGATTGGAAAGGACAGGGGAAGAAGAAAGAATAAGTACATGGGGACAGGGGAAGGAGATAGAAGGTGATAGATGAAGCTAGGTGGGTGGAGGAGGGGGATGAAGTAAGAAGCTGGGAAGTGATAGGTGGGAAATGTAAAGGGCTGGAGAAAAAGGAATCTAATTGGAGAGTGGACCATGGGAGAAAAGGAAGGAGAGGAGGCACCAGAGGGAGGTGATGGGTGGGTGAGGAGAAGAGTAAGATGGGGCCAGAGGGGGGAAATGAAGAAAAGGGGAACAAGAGAAGGAAAATCACTGGAAGTTCGATAAATTTATGTACGTGCCATTGGGTTGGAGGCTACTCAGATGGAATATGAGACGTTTCTCCTCCAACTTGATAGTGGCCTTATTGTGGCAGAAGGGGAGGCCATGGACCAATATGTTGGAATGGGAATGGGGATTAGAATTAAAATGGTTGGCCTCCGGGAAATCCTGCTCTTTGCAGATGGAGCAAAGGTACTTGACAACGTGGTTCCCCGTTTCCATCAGGTCTCACCAATGTAGAGGAGGAAGCATAGGGAGCACCAGATACAACCCTGGCAGATTCCCAGGTGCAGTATTGCCTCACCTGGAAGGTCTGATTGGGGCCCTGAATGGAGGTGATAGAGGAGGTAAATGATCAGGTGTAGCCCACATGCAGAGATAAATGGTAGGAGGAAGATTAGTGGGGAGGGATGAACGGACAAGAGAATTGCGGGGTGGAGTGATCCCTGCAGAAAAATGGAGAGTTGGGGAAGCGGAGGTAAGGATGTATTTGGTGGCAGGGTCCCTTTGAAGATGGTGGAAATTGTGAAGAATGAGATGCTGGAAGCGGAAGCTCATGGGGTGGTAGGGAAGAACAAGTGAGGACTAGCTAAGTTATTTGCACCATTCTGAGTGAGTTCGGGGAAGTTTACAGTTAGACTGATTTTGTCACTTAGCGAATCAAACAAAGTAACAGGTAGAGTTGATCAATCAGTAGCTGGGATATCTGGGTTCTCAGAGAGTCAGCCCTCACAGCAACCCAGCACCAGTGCATCTTTTTGACCCTATGTATCTGCCATGCCACTTTCAAGGAATTATGGACCTTTTGTTCTACCACACTCAGTGCTCTACCATTCATTGTGCAAGTCCTACTTTGTGTGTCCTCCTAAAGTGTGACTTCTCACACTCGTCTGCATTAAATTCCATCTGCCATTTTTCCAGCTGCTCCATATCTCACTACAAGCTTTGATAGCCTCCCTCATATTCCACTACATCCCCAGTCTTGGTGTCATGGTTGTGTAGTGGTCACTGCAATGGTTAGCGGTGTGAATCGAACCCTGATCGATAATTGTTGGCACTGTAAAGTGATGGCACTAATTATCTATAGGGAAGTGCAGAGTTGTAGATATAATTGGACTAGCTAACACCGCATTATCGTGTAAAGTAACATCATGAAGGATTCCACCCACCCTGCTCATGGATTGTTTGTCCCACTTTCAGCAAGGGGGAGTATTTGTAGCATCCACACCAGGACCACCAGGCTCAAATACAATTACTTTCCCCAAGCAGTAAGGCTGATTAACTCCTCCACCCACTAACTCAACCCTCCACACCCCCAATCACCACTACTTTTTTCTTTCCTGCAGTCACCTTATGTACATACAATCAGTCTATATATATAAGCCATGTTATGCATTTATATTTACTGCATTTTTTTTATTATTGTGTTCTTTATCTTATTGTGTTTACTTTGTGTTGCATTGGATCCAGAGTAACAATTATTTTCTTCTCCTTTACACTTGTGAACTGGAAATGACATTAAACAATCTTAATTCTTGAATTGAATGGTGAAGTGGTTTGAGGCATTCAGGAACCTGCTGCTGCTCCCAATTCCTCCGTGTGACTAATATGTGAGATGTCTTAAATCATTACTAACTTCAAAGGTTTCACCTCCATTTGGCCAGTGGCCATATTGCTTGTGGTTAAAATGAGACGTAAATCATATACATCTGGCAATGTTTGGATGATGAAAAAATCCAACTGCTGATTAGAAAATCGAAGGCCTTGAAATATTTTAATATGTTAATAATACTACATAATTACAAGGTGTGTTGGTACGTGCCAAGACGTGTTCAGCCATTATCCTTGTGTTTGTTAACCAGGAGGCCTTTTGGTCTGGATTGCAACCCAGTTTTAAAAACCTCACCCTGGTTTTCAAACCCAGTTCTCCCTCTGGAATCTTCTCCAGCCTTGTATCCTATCGAGATCTCTGATCTCTTCTAGCCCTGGATGTTTGTGCGTCCCTGAATTTAATCACTCCCCCAGCAGTCGTGATTCAGTTACCAATGCTCTGATCTGTGGGGTTCCTTCACTAAAATCTTCCATTTCACCCTAAGCCTCTCCACTCCTCTCCTCCATTACGTCTTTTTTTAAAACCATAGTTCACAAGACATAGAGGCAGAGTTAGGCCATTCAGCCCATAGAGTCTTCTCCTGCTAATTTATTATCCTTGTCAGCCCCATTCTCTTGGCCTCTCCTTACTAATCAATAGCCTATCAACTTCCACTTTAAATTTACCCAATCATTGAGCTTTCACAGCCATCTGTGGTAATAAATTACGCAGAGTTACCACCCTCTAGCTAAGGAAATTCCTTCTTATCTCTATTCTAAAGGTAGGTCCTTGTACTCTGACACTATGTCCTCTGGTCCTAGACTTCTCAACTATACAAAACATCCTCACCAGGTCCAATCTATCCAGACCCGCCAATATTTGGTAAGACCTACCTCTTTAAGTAAGTGGAGACACAAGAGGCTAGAACCTGGAGCTCTGTGAGTTAGGCAGCAACCGTGAAGGTGCAGTAGAGGATCGCGGAATAGCTCTGTATTAATGGAATAGAGAACAAGAGGGGTGGGGGTGGAGAAGGTCTTGTAGAAGAGAGGTAAAAGAGGTTTCTGCAGGGTTGGTACTAGACAGGGATAGCTGAAACTGGTTCAAGACAACAAGACAGCCAGAGATCCTTTCCCAGTGCAAAAGGCTAATATAACGGGCACTACTTTACGGCCAATGGAGGAATTTATAGGGGGCAATGTCAGAGGTACTGTAGGTTTTTTTACACACACACAATGGTAAGTGCTGTTAGAGATGGTGGTCTCATTAGGGGCATTTAAGAAACTCTTAGACAGGCACAGAGCACATGGATGATAGAGAAATGGAGGGCCATATGGGAGGGAAGGGTTAGATTGATCTTAAAGTAGGTTAAAACACAAGATCATGGGCTGTAACGTTCTATGTTGTAAACACAGATTAGAGGAACTGTACCTAATTGACAGGATATTCTGCATGGGCCACCTCCAATCTGATGGCATCATTGGCAAATTCTCAAATAACCGTTCCCTTGTCCCATTTCCTCTCTTTTACCTTCCCTTCTCTCCTTCCCGATCCACACAACCTCCATTGTCCTCTTTCCCTGCCCTTACTCTCTCCATCTTCCCATCACCTAGACCAGGGGTCAGCAACGTTTACCACTGAAAGAGCCAATATGGACCCATTTCCCACAGAAAAGAAAACACTGGGAGCCACAAAACCCGTTTGACATTTAAAATGAAATAACACTGCATACAACGGTTTTTTTTTTGCCTTTATGCTATGTATAAACAAACTAAAATGTGTTGCATTTATGAAATTGATAAACTCCTGCAGAGAAAACAAAATTACATTTCTGCATGCAACAAAAACATTTTGAACTCTGAAAAAAAGACGTTGGGTTGAAGGTTACTCCATAGTTAGCCTACCTTGGATCGAAGAATTAAAAGAAAGCGCGCACTGGCGGGTGTCAGGCATTGGCAGTGGTGATGTATATTAATAGCGATAAAAAACACGTTGTAGCGGTGTAGCGCTACACGCAGCGCTAAAATAAAGACACTGCAGTCAAAGGTAACTTTATTCGAACTAAACAGCCTTGATTTAAAGCGTCCCTCAACCCGTCCCCGTGGGCGCGGATGCTCCAAAAGACACGTACTCACAAACCCCCGTAGGCTATCTCCCTTAGCCAGAACGGTGGCTAATTGTGAGCTGGTTCGGATGTGCCAGGAATTGGGGTCCCCACAAAGTTTTTAGATTGTACAAGATCACCATAATCTTCAAATTTCGAATTACATTTCAAAAACTAACGAACCACGGGGAGCCTCAGCACAGAGATCAAAGAGTCGCATGCGGCTCCGGATCCGCGGGTTGCAGACCCTTGACCTAGACATTCCAGCCGCAGATTCCCCTCCCGACCTCCCTCCCTTTACTCTGTGCTCCTCCATCCTCTCCTCAGATTCCCTTGGTCACTTCCCAGCTTCTCTCATCGTTCCCACTCTTTCCCCCCAAAGGCCTATCATTCCCTCACCCGGTTACACCCATCAGCCTCCACCTCTTTATACTGATTATCTCCTCTGCCTCTTGCAGTCCAGATGCAGGGTGTTGGCCATTTCCCTCCATAGATACTGTCTGACCCATTGAGTTTCTTCATTGCTTTTGTGTGTTGCCCTCCATTTTACTTTCATTCATTTTGCCCTAACCTGGCAGTAAAGGAGGCTATCTCGGTTTGGGAATGGGAACTGGAATTAAATGGCTGGATACTGGGAGATCCGACTGGCAAGGTGGGTGGAGTGAGGGTGTTCGGCAAAGTGGTCCCCAAGTCTGTGTGGCCACTCCAGTATGAAGGAAGCTGCATGAATTGTACTGAATGCAATAAATAAGACTGAGGTATTCACTTATACAAAAGCAATCCCATGCTCAGCTACCAGCCTAGCAACTATCCCATGCTCAGATACCAGCCTAACAACTATCCCATGCTCAGCTACCAGCCTAGCAACTATCCCATGCTCAGATACCAGCCTAACAACTATCCCATGCTCAGATACCAGCCTAGCAACTATCCCATGCTCAGATACCAGCCTAGCAACTATCCCATGCTCAGATACCACTCTAGCATCCCATGCTCGGATACCAGCCTAGCAACTATCCCATGCTCAGATACCACTCTAGCATCCCATGCTCGGATACCAGCCTAGCAACTATCCCATGCTCAGATACCAGTCTAGCATCCCATGCTCAGATACCAGCCTAGCAACTATCCCATGCTCAGCTACCAGCCTAGCAACTATCCCATGCTCAGATACCAGCCTAACAACTATCCCATGCTCAGATACCAGCCTAGCTACTATCCCATGCTCAGCTACCAGCCTAGCAACTATCCCATGCTCAGATACCAGCCTAGCAACTATCCCATGCTCAGATACCAGCCTAGCAACTATCCCATGCTCAGATACCAGCCTAGCAACTATCCCATGCTCAGATACCAGCCTAACAACTATCCCATGCTCAGATACCAGCCTAGCAACTATCCCATGCTCAGCTACCAGCCTAGCAACTATCCCATGCTCAGATACCAGCCTAACAACTATCCCATGCTCAGATACCAGCCTAGCTACTATCCCATGCTCAGCTACCAGCCTAGCAACTATCCCATGCTCAGATACCAGCCTAGCAACTATCCCATGCTCAGATACCAGCCTAGCAACTATCCCATGCTCAGATACCAGCCGAGCAACTATCCCATGCTCAGCTACCAGCCTAGCAACTATCCCATGCTCAGATACCAGCCTAACAACTATCCCATGCTCAGCTACCAGCCTAGCAACTATCCCATGCTCAGATACCAGCCTAACAACTATCCCATGCTCAGCTACCAGCCTAGCAACTATCCCATGCTCAGATACCACTCTAGCATCCCATGCTCGGATACCAGCCTAGCAACTATCCCATGCTCAGATACCACTCTAGCATCCCATGCTCGGATACCAGCCTAGCAACTATCCCATGCTCAGATACCAGTCTAGCATCCCATGCTCAGATACCAGCCTAGCAACTATCCCATGCTCAGCTACCAGCCTAGCAACTATCCCATGCTCAGATACCAGCCTAACAACTATCCCATGCTCAGATACCAGCCTAGCTACTATCCCATGCTCAGATACCAGTCTAGCATCCCATGCTCAGATACCAGCCTAGCAACTATCCCATGCTCAGATACCAGCCTAGCAACTATCCCATGCTCAGATACCAGCCGAGCAACTATCCCATGCTCAGCTACCAGCCTAGCAACTATCCCATGCTGAGATACCAGCCTAACAACTATCCCATGCTCAGCTACCAGCCTAGCAACTATCCCATGCTCAGATACCAGCCTAACAACTATCCCATGCTCAGCTACCAGCCTAGCAACTATCCCATGCTCAGATACCAGCCTAGCAACTATCCCATGCTCAGATACCACTCTAGCATCCCATGCTCGGATACCAGCCTAGCAACTATCCCATGCTCAGATACCAGTCTAGCATCCCATGCTCAGATACCAGCCTAGCAACTATCCCATGCTCAGCTACCAGCCTAGCAACTATCCCATGCTCAGATACCAGCCTAACAACTATCCCATGCTCAGATACCAGCCTAGCTACTATCCCATGCTCAGATACCAGTCTAGCATCCCATGCTCAGATACCAGCCTAGCAACTATCCCATGCTCAGATACCAGCCTAGCAACTATCCCATGCTCAGATACCAGCCGAGCAACTATCCCATGCTCAGCTACCAGCCTAGCAACTATCCCATGCTGAGATACCAGCCTAACAACTATCCCATGCTCAGCTACCAGCCTAGCAACTATCCCATGCTCAGATACCAGCCTAACAACTATCCCATGCTCAGCTACCAGCCTAGCAACTATCCCATGCTCAGATACCAGCCTAGCAACTATCCCATGCTCAGATACCAGCCTAGCAACTATCCCATGCTCAGATACCACTCTAGCATCCCATGCTCAGATACCAGCCTAGCAACTATCCCATGCTCAGATACCACTCTAGCATCCCATGCTCGGATACCAGCCTAGCAACTATCCCATGCTCAGATACCAGTCTAGCATCCCATGCTCAGATACCAGCCTAGCAACTATCCCATGCTCAGCTACCAGCCTAGCAACTATCCCATGCTCAGATACCAGCCTAACAACTATCCCATGCTCAGATACCAGCCTAGCTACTATCCCATGCTCAGATACCACTCTAGCATCCCATGCTCGGATACCAGCCTAGCAACTATCCCATGCTCAGATACCAGCCTAACAACTATCCCATGCTCAGATACCAGCCTATCAACTATCCCATGCTCAGATACCACTCCAGCATCCCATGCTCGGATACCAGTCTAGCAACTATCCCATGCTCAGAACCCAGTCTAGCATCCCATGCTCAGATACCAGCCTAGCAACTATCCCATGCTTGGATACCAGCCTAGCAACTATCCCATGCTCGGATACCAGTCTAGCAACTATCCCATGCTCAGAACCCAGTCTAGCATCCTATGCTCGGATACCAGCCTAGCAACTATCCCATGCTCAGATACCAGTCTAGCATCCCATGCTCGGATACCAGCCTAGCAACTATCCCATGCTTGGATACCAGCCTAACAACTATCCCATGCTCAGATACCAGCCTAGCAACTATCCCACGCTCAGATACCAGCCTAACAACTATCCCATACCAGCCTAGCAACTATCCCATGCTCAGATACCACTCTAGCATCCCATGCTCGGATACCAGTCTAGCAACTATCCCATGCTCAGATACCAGTCTAGCATCCTATGCTCGGATACCAGCCTAGCAACTATCCCATGCTCAGATACCAGTCTAGCAACTATCCCACGCTCAGATACCAGCCTAACAACTATCCCATGCTCAGATTCAAGCCTAGCAACTATCCCACGCTCAGATACCAGCCTAACAACTATCCCATGCTCAGCTACCAGCCTAGCAACTATGCCATGCTCAGATACCAGCCTAGCAACTATCCCACGCCCAGATACCAGCCTAGCAACTATCCCATGCTCAGCTACCAGCCTAACAACTATCCCATGCTCAGATACCAGCCTAGCAACTATCCCATGCTCAGATACCAGTCTAGCATCCCATGCTCAGATACCAGCCTAGCAACTATCCCATGCTTGGATACCAGCCTAGCAACTATCCCATGCTCAGATACCAGCCTAACAACTATCCCATGCTCAGATACCAGCCTAGCAACTATCCCATGCTCAGATACCAGTCTAGCATCCCATGCTCAGATACCAGCCTAGCAACTATCCCATGCTTGGATACCAGCCTAGCAACTATCCCATGCTCAGATACCACTCTAGCATCCCATGCTCGGATACCAGTCTAGCAACTATCCCATGCTCAGAACCCAGTCTAGCATCCTATGCTCGGATACCAGCCTAGCAACTATCCCATGCTCAGATACCAGTCTAGCATCCCATGCTCGGATACCAGCCTAGCAACTATCCCATGCTTGGATACCAGCCTAACAACTATCCCATGCTCAGATACCAGCCTAGCAACTATCCCATGCTCAGATACCACTCTAGCATCCCGTGTTCGGATACCAGCCTAGCAACTATCCCATGCTCAGATACCAGCCTAGCAACTATCCCATGCTCAGATACCAGCCTAGCAACTATCCCATGCTCAGATACCAGCCTAGCAACTATCCCACGCTCAGATACCAGCCTAACAACTATCCCATGCTCAGATACCAGCCTAGCAACTATCCCATGCTCAGATACCACTCTAGCATCCCATGCTCGGATACCAGTCTAGCAACTATCCCATGCTCAGATACCAGTCTAGCATCCTATGCTCGGATACCAGCCTAGCAACTATCCCATGCTCAGATACCAGTCTAGCAACTATCCCACGCTCAGATACCAGCCTAACAACTATCCCATGCTCAGATTCAAGCCTAGCAACTATCCCACGCTCAGATACCAGCCTAACAACTATCCCATGCTCAGCTACCAGCCTAGCAACTATGCCATGCTCAGATACCAGCCTAGCAACTATCCCACGCCCAGATACCAGCCTAGCAACTATCCCATGCTCAGCTACCAGCCTAACAACTATCCCATGCTCAGCTACCAGCCTAGCAACTATCCCACGCTCAGATACCAGCCTAGCAACTATCCCATGCTCAGATACCTCTCTAGCATCCCATGCTCAGGTACCAGCATAGCAACTATCCCATGCTCAGATACCACTCTAGCATCCCATGCTCGGATACCAGCCTAGCAACTATCCCATGCTCAGATACCAGTCTAGCATCCCATGCTCAGATACCAGCCTAGCAACTATCCCATGCTCAGATACCAGTCTAGCATCCCATGCTCAGATACCAGCCTAGCAACTATCCCATGCTTGGATACCAGCCTAGCAACTAT
Source organism: Hypanus sabinus (assembly GCF_030144855.1). Classification (NCBI taxonomy): domain Eukaryota; kingdom Metazoa; phylum Chordata; class Chondrichthyes; order Myliobatiformes; family Dasyatidae; genus Hypanus; species Hypanus sabinus. Next base: position 116,042,268 of record NC_082713.1, on the reverse strand, counting down.
CCCATGCTCAGATACCAGCCTAACAACTATCCCATGCTCAGATACCAGCCTAGCAACTATCCCATGCTCAGATACCAGTCTAGCATCCCATGCTCAGATACCAGCCTAGCAATTATCCCATGCTTGGATACCAGCCTAGCAACTATCCCATGCTCAGATACCACTCTAGCATCCCATGCTCGGATACCAGTCTAGCAACTATCCCATGCTCAGAACCCAGTCTAGCATCCTATGCTCGGATACCAGCCTAACAACTATCCCATGCTCAGATACCAGCCTAGCAACTATCCCACGCTCAGATACCAGCCTAACAACTATCCCATGCTCAGATACCAGCCTAGCAACTATCCCATGCTCAGATACCACTCTAGCATCCCATGCTCGGATACCAGTCTAGCAACTATCCCATGCTCAGATACCAGTCTAGCATCCTATGCTCGGATACCAGCCTAGCAACTATCCCATGCTCAGATACCAGTCTAGCAACTATCCCACGCTCAGATACCAGCCTAACAACTATCCCATGCTCAGATTCAAGCCTAGCAACTATCCCACGCTCAGATACCAGCCTAACAACTATCCCATGCTCAGCTACCAGCCTAGCAACTATGCCATGCTCAGATACCAGCCTAGCAACTATCCCACGCCCAGATACCAGCCTAGCAACTATCCCACGCCCAGATACCAGCCTAGCAACTATCCCATGCTCAGCTACCAGCCTAACAACTATCCCATGCTCAGATACCTGCCTAGCAACTATCCCATGCTCAGATACCAGTCTAGCATCCCATGCTCAGATACCAGCCTAGCCACTATCCCATGCTCAGATACCAGCCTAACAACTATCCCATGCTCAGATACCAGCCTAGCAACTATCCCATGCTCAGATACCAGTCTAGCATCCCATGCTCAGATACCAGCCTAGCAACTATCCCATGCTTGGATACCAGCCTAGCAACTATCCCATGCTCAGAACCCAGTCTAGCATCCTATGCTCGGATACCAGCCTAGCAACTATCCCATGCTCAGATACCAGTCTAGCATCCCATGCTCGGATACCAGCCTAGCAACTATCCCATGCTTGGATACCAGCCTAACAACTATCCCATGCTCAGATACCAGCCTAGCAACTATCCCATGCTCAGATACCACTCTAGCATCCCGTGCTCGGATACCAGCCTAGCAACTATCCCATGCTCAGATACCAGCCTAGCAACTATCCCATGCTCAGATACAAGCCTAGCAACTATCCCATGCTCAGATACCAGCCTAGCAACTATCCCACGCTCAGATACCAGCCTAACAACTATCCCATGCTCAGATACCAGCCTAGCAACTATCCCATGCTCAGATACCACTCTAGCATCCCATGCTCGGATACCAGTCTAGCAACTATCCCATGCTCAGATACCAGTCTAGCATCCTATGCTCGGATACCAGCCTAGCAACTATCCCATGCTCAGATACCAGTCTAGCAACTATCCCACGCTCAGATACCAGCCTAACAACTATCCCATGCTCAGATTCAAGCCTAGCAACTATCCCACGCTCAGATACCAGCCTAACATCTATCCCATGCTTGGATACCAGCCTAACAACTATCCCATGCTCAGATACCAGCCTAGCAACTATCCCATGCTCAGATACCACTCTAGCATCCCGTGCTCGGATACCAGCCTAGCAACTATCCCATGCTCAGATACCAGCCTAGCAACTATCCCATGCTCAGATACCAGCCTAGCAACTATCCCATGCTCAGATACCAGCCTAGCAACTATCCCACGCTCAGATACCAGCCTAACAACTATCCCATGCTCAGATACCAGCCTAGCAACTATCCCATGCTCAGATACCAGTCTAGCATCCCATGCTCGGATACCAGTCTAGCAACTATCCCATGCTCAGATACCAGTCTAGCATCCTATGCTCGGATACCAGCCTAGCAACTATCCCATGCTCAGATACCAGTCTAGCAACTATCCCACGCTCAGATACCAGCCTAACAACTATCCCATGCACAGATTCAAGCCTAGCAACTATCCCACGCTCAGATACCAGCCTAACAACTATCCCATGCTCAGCTACCAGCCTAGCAACTATGCCATGCTCAGATACCAGCCTAGCAACTATCCCACGCCCAGATACCAGCCTAGCAACTATCCCATGCTCAGCTACCAGCCTAACAACTATCCCATGCTCAGCTACCAGCCTAGCAACTATCCCATGCTCAGGTACCAGCCTAGCAACTATCCCATGCTCAGATACCAGCCTAGCAACTATCCCACGCCCAGATACCACTCTAGCAACTATCCCATGCTCAGCTACCAGCCTAACAACTATCCCATGCTCAGCTACCAGCCTAGCAACTATCCCATGCTCAGGTACCAGCCTAGCAACTATCCCATGCTCAGATACCAGCCTAGCAACTATCCCATGCTCAGATACCACTCTAGCATCCCATGCTCGGATACCAGCCTAGCAACTATCCCATGCTCAGATACCAGTCTAGCATCCCATGCTCAGATACCAGCCTAGCAACTATCCCATGCTCAGATACCAGTCTAGCATCCCATGCTCAGATACCAGCCTAGCAACTATCCCATGCTTGGATACCAGCCTAGCAACTATCCCATGCTCAGATACCAGCCTAACAACTATCCCATGCTCAGATACCAGCCTAGCAACTATCCCATGCTCAGATACCAGTCTAGCATCCCATGCTCAGATACCAGCCTAGCAACTATCCCATGCTTGGATACCAGCCTAGCAACTATCCCATGTTCAGATACCACTCTAGCATCCCATGCTCGGATACCAGTCTAGCAACTATCCCATGCTCAGAACCCAGTCTAGCATCCTATGCTCGGATACCAGCCTAGCAACTATCCCATGCTCGGATACCAGCCTAGCAACTATCCCATGCTTGGATACCAGCCTAACAACTATCCCATGCTCAGATACCAGCCTAGCAACTATCCCATGCTCAGATACCACTCTAGCATCCCGTGCTCGGATACCAGCCTAGCAACTATCCCATGCTCAGATACCAGCCTAGCAACTATCCCATGCTCAGATACCAGCCTAGCAACTATCCCATGCTCAGATACCAGCCCAGCAACTATCCCACGCTCAGATACCAGCCTAACAACTATCCCATGCTCAGATACCAGCCTAGCAACTATCCCATGCTCAGATACCACTCTAGCATCCCATGCTCGGATACCAGTCTAGCAACTATCCCATGCTCAGATACCAGTGTAGCATCCTATGCTCGGATACCAGCCTAGCAACTATCCCATGCTCAGATACCAGTCTAGCAACTATCCCACGCTCAGATACCAGCCTAACAACTATCCCATGCTCAGCTACCAGCCTAGCAACTATGCCATGCTGAGATACCAGCCTAGCAACTATCCCACGCCCAGATACCAGCCTAGCAACTATCCCATGCTCAGCTACCAGCCTAACAACTATCCCATGCTCAGCTACCAGCCTAGCAACTATCCCACGCTCAGATACCAGCCTAACAACTATCCCATGCTCAGATACCAGCCTAGCAACTATCCCATGCTCAGATACCACTCTAGCATCCCATGCTCAGATACCAGTCTAGCAACTATCCCACGCTCAGATACCAGCCTAACAACTATCCCATGCTCAGATTCAAGCCTAGCAACTATCCCACGCTCAGATACCAGCCTAACAACTATCCCATGCTCAGCTACCAGCCTAGCAACTATGCCATGCTGAGATACCAGCCTAGCAACTATCCCACGCCCAGATACCAGCCTAGCAACTATCCCATGCTCAGCTACCAGCCTAACAACTATCCCATGCTCAGCTACCAGCCTAGCAACTATTCCATGCTCAGGTACCAGCCTAGCAACTATCCCATGCTCAGATACCAGCCTAGCAACTATCCCATGCTCAGATACCACTCTAGCATCCCATGCTCGGATACCAGCCTAGCAACTATCCCATGCTCAGATACCAGTCTAGCATCCCATGCTCAGATACCAGCCTAGCAACTATCCCATGCTCAGCTACCAGCCTAGCAACTATCCCATGTTCAGATACCAGCCTAACAACTATCCCATGCTCGGATACCATCCTAGCAACTATCCCATGCTCAGATACCAGTCTAGCATCCCATGCTCAGATACCAGCCTAGCAACTATCTCATGCTCAGCTACCAGCCTAGCAACTATCCCATGCTCAGATACCAGCCTAACAACTACCCCATGCTCGGATACCAGCCTAGCAACTATCCCATGCTCAGATACCAGTCTAGCATCCCATGCTCGGATACCAGTCTAGCAACTATCCCATGCTCAGATACCAGTCTAGCATCCCATGCTCGGATACCAGCCTAGCAACTATCCCATGCTCAGATACCAGCCTAACAACTATCCCATGCTCAGATACCGGCCTAGCAACTATCCCATGCTCAGATACCTCTCTAGCATCCCATGTTCGGATACCAGCCTAGCAACTATCCCATGCTCAGATACCACTCTAGCATCCCATGCTCGGATACCAGCCTAGCAACTATCCCATGCTCAGATACCACTCTAGCATCCCATGCTCGGATACCAGCCTAGCAACTATCCCACGCTCAGATACCACTCTAGCATCCCATGCTCAGATACCAGCCTAGCAACTATCCCATGCTCAGATACCAGCCTAGCAACTATCCCATGCTCAGATACCAGCCTAGCAACTATCCCACGCTCAGATACCAGCCTAACAACTATCCCATGCTCAGATACCAGCCTAGCAACTATCCCATGCTCAGATACCAGTCTAGCATCCCATGCTCGGATACCAGTCTAGCAACTATCCCATGCTCAGATACCAGTCTAGCATCCTATGCTCGGATACCAGCCTAGCAACTATCCCATGCTCAGATACCAGTCTAGCAACTATCCCACGCTCAGATACCAGCCTAACAACTATCCCATGCTCAGATTCAAGCCTAGCAACTATCCCACGCTCAGATACCAGCCTAACAACTATCCCATGCTCAGCTACCAGCCTAGCAACTATGCCATGCTCAGATACCAGCCTAGCAATTATCCCACGCCCAGATACCAGCCTAGCAACTATCCCATGCTCAGCTACCAGCCTAACAACTATCCCATGCTCAGCTACCAGCCTAGCAACTATCCCATGCTCAGGTACCAGCCTAGCAACTATCCCATGCTCAGATACCAGCCTAGCAACTATCCCATGCTCAGATACCACTCTAGCATCCCATGCTCGGATACCAGCCTAGCAACTATCCCATGCTCAGATACCAGTCTAGTATCCCATGCTCAGATACCAGCCTAGCAACTATCCCATGCTCAGATACCAGTCTAGCATCCCATGCTCAGATACCAGCCTAGCAACTATCCCATGCTCAGATACCAGTCTAGCATCCCATGCTCAGATACCAGCCTAGCAACTATCCCATGCTTGGATACCAGCCTAGCAACTATCCCATGCTCAGATACCACTCTAGCATCCCATGCTCGGATACCAGTCTAGCAACTATCCCATGCTCAGAACCCAGTCTAGCATCCTATGCTCGGATACCAGCCTAGCAACTATCCCATGCTCAGATACCAGTCTAGCATCCCATGCTCGGATACCAGCCTAGCAACTATCCCATGCTTGGATACCAGCCTAACAACTATCCCATGCTCAGATACCAGCCTAGCAACTATCCCATGCTCAGATACCACTCTAGCATCCCGTGCTCGGATACCAGCCTAGCAACTATCCCATGCTCAGATACCAGCCTAGCAACTATCCCATGCTCAGATACCAGCCTAGCAACTATCCCATGCTCAGATACCAGCCTAGCAACTATCCCACGCTCAGATACCAGCCTAACAACTATCCCATGCTCAGATACCAGCCTAGCAACTATCCCATGCTCAGATACCACTCTAGCATCCCATTCTCGGATACCAGTCTAGCAACTATCCCATGCTCAGATACCAGTCTAGCATCCTATGCTCGGATACCAGCCTAGCAACTATCCCATGCTCAGATACCAGTCTAGCAACTATCCCACGCTCAGATACCAGCCTAACAACTATCCCATGCTCAGATTCAAGCCTAGCAACTATCCCACGCTCAGATACCAGCCTAACAACTATCCCATGCTCAGCTACCAGCCTAGCAACTATGCCATGCTGAGATACCAGCCTAGCAACTATCCCACGCCCAGATACCAGCCTAGCAACTATCCCATGCTCAGCTACCAGCCTAACAACTATCCCATGCTCAGCTACCAGCCTAGCAACTATCCCATGCTCAGGTACCAGCCTAGCAACTATCCCATGCTCAGATACCAGCCTAGCAACTATCCCATGCTCAGATACCACTCTAGCATCCCATGCTCGGATACCAGCCTAGCAACTATCCCATGCTCAGATACCAGTCTAGCATCCCATGCTCAGATACCAGCCTAGCAACTATCCCATGCTCAGCTACCAGCCTAGCAACTATCCCATGTTCAGATACCAGCCTAACAACTATCCCATGCTCGGATACCATCCTAGCAACTATCCCATGCTCAGATACCAGTCTAGCATCCCATGCTCAGATACCAGCCTAGCAACTATCTCATGCTCAGCTACCAGCCTAGCAACTATCCCATGCTCAGATACCAGCCTAACAACTACCCCATGCTCGGATACCAGCCTAGCAACTATCCCATGCTCAGATACCAGTCTAGCATCCCATGCTCGGATACCAGTCTAGCAACTATCCCATGCTCAGATACCAGTCTAGCATCCCATGCTCGGATACCAGCCTAGCAACTATCCCATGCTCAGATACCAGCCTAACAACTATCCCATGCTCAGATACCGGCCTAGCAACTATCCCATGCTCAGATACCTCTCTAGCATCCCATGCTCGGATACCAGCCTAGCAACTATCCCATGCTCAGATACCACTCTAGCATCCCATGCTCGGATACCAGCCTAGCAACTATCCCATGCTCAGATACCACTCTAGCATCCCATGCTCGGATACCAGCCTAGCAACTATCCCACGCTCAGATACCACTCTAGCATCCCATGCTCGGATACCAGCCTAGCAACTATCCCATGCTCAGATACCAGTCTAGCATCCCATGCTCGGATACCAGCCTAGCAACTATCCCATGCTCAGATACCAGCCTAACAACTATCCCATGCTCAGATACCAGCCTAGCAACTATCCCATGCTCAGATACCACTCTAGCATCCCATGCTCGGATACCAGCCTAGCAACTATCCCATGCTCAGATACCACTCTAGCATCCCATGCTCGGATACCAGCCTAGCAACTATCCCATGCTCAGATACCACTCTAGCATCCCATGCTCGGATACCAGCCTAGCAACTATCCCATGCTGAGATACCAGTCTAGCATCCCATGCTCGGATACCAGTCTAGCACCTATCCCATAAACTCAGAGTGGAGCTATCATTGCACATGGAAGGTAAAGATGGAACTGAACACAGCTCTTGTAGCACATGATGTGCTGAAGCTTAACACAACAAAAGGCTCTCCTCACTCTAAGTAGTCACTGCTGCTGTAGGCTAGAGACAAAGGGAACAACATTTTGGATCAAGGCCCTTCATCAGGACAGGAAAGGAAGAAGGAAGAAGCCCAAATAAAAAGATTGGGGGAGCAAGGAACGAGTGCAACCTGGATGGTAATAGATGAAGCCAGGTGAAGGGAGAAGTAGGTGGATAGGAGTATGTTTCCGTACGAAGGAGAGTCTGGGAAATGGGGCACAGCCTCAGAATTATGAAGTTTCCCTTTACAATTGAGATGACACAAATTTCTTAAGGTAATGGATGATTAATCTGTGGTATTTTGTTGCCACAGGTTATGGTGGAGGATGTCATTGGTCTATGTATATATAGGTTCTTGATTGGTAAGGAGCTTGAGGTTTATAAGGAAAATGAGGTTGGAAAACATATCAGCCATGATTGAATGGTGGAGCAGACTAGATGAGCCAAATGGCCCAATTTTACTCCTACATATATCTTATGGGCTTATGGGAGAAAAGAAGATGAGAGGTAGTTTAAGAATAATGGAAATCTTGGATTTGGAATATTCGCTCCAGGACAGGTGACACCTCGTTGATATCAGCTTCCAATAAGGAATTTGTACTGAAGGTAAATGCCAGACCCCTTGAGAATTCTATCCATCTACAGAGGGAAGTGGGCAGTCAACGTTTCAGCATTGTAGAACCTTCATCAGGGCTTGACCCAAAGCATTGACTGTCCAAATCTGTCTACAGATTCCGCGTGACCCAATGAGTCGAGTGACTTGGCATGGGAGCAGGCCCTTGGGCTCAACTTGTACAAGCTGCTAATCCCCTTTCCTCACATTTGGCCCATTTCCCTCGAAACTGTCCTGATGCATGTATTTATCCAAATGACTTTTAAATGTTCTTATAGCAGCCTTGACTACTTTCCCTGACAGCTTGTTCCTCTGGAAAGTTTGTTTATTGTTCCTTAAACAACCAATCCTCTGCATTCCTTGTTGCTCAATGTTAAATTCCATTTCTGAACATCAAAGGCATTTGTTGTATCAACTTTCTAAGTAATCTCCCATGTCGACGTGTTAGGGCAAACATCAAGTGTAGGTACATCTGGCTTCATCTATCACCTTCCAGGTTGCACTCCTTGCTTCCTGTGCCCAGAAGTGACTCATTTTAAGACTCACCTTAATCATTCCTAATGTGAAACTATGGAATTAAGGAATAGCTTACTCTAACCTTTTAAATTGCTCTATGGAATCGGGAAAGAACTTACAAGGAGAGGCTGGGGAGTGGGACTTGCCAAGTTGCTTTTCAGTAAAGCATGAATGGACTAGATGGGCCAAGTGGCTTTCTTCCTTGCTGTGAGCATTTTGTGAATATATTTTATTCTTATAAAGCTCTAGATGCTGTTGTTCAGTGGGTGGAATGCTCACCTCTGACTCATGTTATTTACTGCTTTACTGCATTAGAGGGAGTGCTACTTTGTCCTTCAAAGATGATGGTAAAGCAATGGTCCATCCTCCTGGAAGCAACTTTCCCTCCAGAGTCTGTCTACATTCCTCACTGCCTCGGTAAAGAAGCCAGCAATCAAAGACCTCGTCCACCCCGGACATTTCATCTTCTCCCTTCTCCCACTGGGCCGAAGATACAGAAGCCCGAAAGCACTTACCATCCCACTTCTATCAAACTCTTGAACAGACCTCCTGTATGATGAGATGGACTCTTGACCTCGTAATCTACCTCATTATGATCTTGGACTTATTGTTCACCTACACTTTATTCTGTATTATTATTGTTTTACTTTGTTCTCCCTCAATATCCTGTTTTAATTGTGTTTAATAACAAAGGTCAAAGTAAACTTATTACCAAAGTACATGAATGTCACCACATACTAGCCTGAAATTCTTGCAGGCATTCACAGCACATACAAAGGAATACAATCGATGAAAACCTACACATAAAACCTACACATAACAAGTAACCATTGTGCAAAAGAAGACAAACTGTGAAAATAGAAAAACACCTCAATATTAATAGTAACAATAAGTAAACAAATAAGAAAATAAATAATATTGAGAACGTGAGTTCTCATTCTTGATGTCTTTGCCATCCTTGAGAGTGAGTTCACAGCTTGTGGAACCAGTCAGCGTTGTGGTGAGTGGAGTTATCCACGCTGGTTCAGGAGCCTGATGGTTGCAGGGAAGAAGCCATTTCAGAACCTGGTGGTGTGGTATCTAAGGCTCCTGCCCCTCCTGCCTGATGGCAGAAACAAAAAGGGTGCATGGCCGGGATGGAAGGTGGTGGGGTGCTTGATAATCGGTGGGGCTTTCTTGTGGCAATGGTGGGGAGAACTTTGCCTGTGATGGACTGGGCTGTAACCAGTGCTTTTTGTAGAATATTTGGATGAGATTCAATATTCAATACTTGGCACTTCTATTCAATGATTTTCCTAAGTATTTGCATCATTTCAGGTAGACTTTGAATATTTCTTCAACTATTTTTTGAATGAGGCATTTTCTACTCCAGAGACATGTAGGTTGGTTGCTTAATTGTCCACAGTGAATTTCCCCTCATGTGGAAGTGGAATTTGGGGAAAGGTGATGGGAATATAGAGAGAGGGAATGTAGAACATACAACATAGAACATTACAGCACAACACTGACCCTTTGGTTAACGATGTTGTACCAAGCTTATAACCTACTCCAGGATTAATCTAACACTTCTCTCCTACATTGCCCTTAATTTATTTATCATCCATGTGCCTATCTCAGAGACTCTTAAATGTCCCTAATGTATCTCCCACCACCAGCAACCCTGGAGGCCTACACCACACACCCACCACTCTCAGTATAAAAAACCTACCTTAGACATCCCCTATACTTCCCACCAATCAGCTTAAAATGATCCTCTCTCATATTAGTCATTTTTGCCCTTGGAAAATGGAGCTGGCTACCCACTAGGGCTATGCTTTTTTTGTCTCATACATCTCTATCAAGTCATCTCTCATCGACCTTCGCTCCAAAGTAAAATGCCCTCACTCACTCAATCTATCCTCGTAAGACATGCTCTGTAATCCAGGCAACTCCACTGCACTGTCTCTAAAGCTCCTACGTCCTTGCTGTAATGGGGTGAAGATTAATAGTGGAGAAGATTTGCTCCTTGAAGCAAGATGAGCATAATAGGCCGAAAAGGCCTTCATCTATGTCGCATGGAGATGGCAGCAGGCAAAGTCCTATTGCAACTCAGGGCCCTGCTGTTGTTGATCAGGAAGTTACATCACTAAATGGTGTGTCACGAGGTCAGTGGCAGGATGTCTGTGACTCTGTGAGTCTGGGACGTGGACTGTGGGTTGGAGGCTTGAGGAGAGTCTGTTCTGGGATTGGAGGCCTGCCTTTGAGTGGAAGGGAGGGAGGAAAGGGCCTGGTTTGTTGGTGTTTTGTTTTGTTGACGTTGTTGTATTATTGTTTGAGTCGTTCTGCTGGACATTGTAGGCATGTTATGTTGAAGCAGGAATGTGTAGTGACACCTGAGGGCTGACCCCAGCACATCGTTAAGTCGTGCTGGTTGTTAATGCAAATGTGTATTTCACTGTATGTTTCAATGTACATGTGGTAAATAAATCTAAAAATCAGCATCTGTCTGTTTTATTTTCTGTTGAGTGTAAACACAGGCCACAACACAGGCTTCCTTTCTGGAGCACTAGTATATGAGAACAAGGATGTAATGCTGAGGCTTTATAAAGTATTGGTCAGACTGCACTTACAGTATTGGGAGAAATTTTGGGCCCTTATTTATAAAAGGAACTACTGGCATTGGAGAGGGTCCAGAGGAGGTTCATGAGAATGATCCCAGGAATGAAAGGGTTAACACAAGAACAGCATTTGATGGCTCTGGGCCTGTACTCACTGAAGTTTAGACAAATGTAGAGGAATCTCAATGAAACCTATCAAACATTGAAAGGCCTAGAAAGAGTGCCGTGGAAAGAACTTTTACAGTAGTGGAGGAGGCCACAGCCTTTCAGAACAGAGATGAGGGGGAGTTTCTTTAGCCAGAGGGTAGTTAATCTCTGGGATTCACTGCCACAGACAGCTGTGAAGCCAAGTTATTCAGCATACTTAAAGCGGAGGTTGATCAGGAAGGGTGTCAAAGGTTACGGGGAGAAGACAAAAGAATAGGGTTGAGCCATGATGGAATGGCAGATCAGATTTGACGGGCCAAATTGCTAAGTTTCGCCCTCACGTCTTCTGGTATTCTGGTCTCATTGTTTTTGGTTGGTGCTTGCTGCCTGAAAATTGGTTCCAGAATTACACAAACAGCTGTGCTTCAGAAGTATTTTAAAGGCTATAGAGTACTGGGAACACTGAAATACGGAATAGCATTGCAATTCTTTCAATTTCACTCTCTGTCTCTGATTGAACTGGAAAGCCACAACAGCAGTTGTCAGAGTCAAGGACAGCAAGCCAGCAAATGATCAATAACTGACTCAGACAGACCTTTCCAGATCACAGCCTGTGCTGACCTACAAAACCGCAGTTGCAATTGTAAAACCGTGTACCCTGTAAATATTAAGGCTTTGATTTGACTGTGACATCATTGTGTGCCTTTTTTTTTGCCTCAAGTGGCTAAAGATTTGTAACTTTAAACTGTTTTCAACTATTTCATAGACTTATAGTCTTTTGGTCAAGATGGTGCCTGTGCACAGCACACTTCTTCTATGTCTTTTACATTTGTTTTTCATCTTGAGTGTGATTCTGGAACTGCTGCACCCTGTGATTTGTAGTTTGGAGTCGTTTGGGTGTTTCAGTGCTCTGCAGTCTCCAAGGGGATTCTGGGAAGCAGAGGCTGAGGCGGTGCGAGGGAACCTCATGGCAAGAAGGCTGCAAGTTAGTGTTTGACTCCATTTCACCAATTATAGCCTCCATTGTTTCCCGATAAAGCATTCAGGGGCATTGATACACCAGCTGCCCGCCTTTCTATGGCTGTGGGATCACTCTGCTATGGATTGGAAGAATGTTGCCCAGGTATTCTGCATTTTGGACGAGGACTTGGACTTTTCAGTCTTATGGTTTTTTTGTATTCTGCGTTTTTCGTCTGATCTTTCTCATTTTTTTGTGTGGGGGAAGGGAAATTTTGGCGGGGGGGTGTTTGATGTGCCTGTTCGTTTTATTTTGTGTGGGGAGTGGGGTTGGGGGGGTTGATGATCATGCTTCTGTTCTTTCCTTTCTTGGTTTTGTGGCTATCTGGAGAAGAACAATTTCAGAACTGTATACTTTGATAATAAATGAAACTTTGTATCTTATAGTTTATAAAGGAATATAAACCCAGACGCTCAGAGTCAGTCTGGGTGGAAGTCATAAATAGGAAGGGATCAATCACTATGCTGGGAGTAGCCTATAGGCCCCCAAATAGCCCTCGGGACACCGAGGAGCAGATAAACAGGCAGATTTTAGAATGGTGCACAAAATACAGGGTAGTAATTATGGGTGATTTCACTTCCCTCATATTGACTGGCACCTCCTGAGTGCAAGGGGGATAGATGGGGCTGAATTTGTTAGGTGTGTTCAAGAAGGATTCCTGACACAGTATGTGGACCAGCCAACAAGAGGAGAAGCTATACTGGATCTAGTCCTGGGTAATGAACCTGGCCAGGTGACAGACCTCTTGGTGGGGGAGCATTTTGGTGAGAGTGACCACAACTCCCTTAGCTTCAGCATAGCTATGGAAAGGGATAAAATCAGACGAAATGGTAAAGTGCTTAATTGGGAAAGGACTAACTTTGAAGGGATGAGGCAGGAACTAGTGAGAGTAAATTGGAAGCAGATGTTCGAAGGGGAAAACACAGAAGTAATGTGGGAGAAGTTTAGGGACCACTTGAGCTGGGTTCAGGATCAGTTTGTCCCACTGAGGCAAGGAAAAAATGGTAGGAGAAGGGAACCATGGCTGACAAAACACGTGAGGTAATTCGTCAAGAGGAAAAAGGAAGCATATGTTAGATATAAAAAGCAGGAATAGGAGGGGCTCATGAGAAATATAGGTTAGCCAGGAAGGAGCTAAAGAAAGGACTTAGGAGAGCTCAAAGGGGGCATGAGAAGGCCTTGGCATGTAGGATTAAGGGGAACCCCAAGGCGTTCTATGTGTATGTGATGATGAGAACGAAGGTGGGACGGCTAATGGATAAAGAGGGCAACATGTGCCTGGAGGCGGGGGAGGTTGGGGAGGTCCTAAATTGATACTTTGCTTCAGTATTCACAAGTGAAAAGGATCTTGATCAGGGAGGTCGAAATAGAGCAGGCCTGTGTGCTGGACAATGTGGACATTAAGGAAGAAGAAGTACTGGATCTTCTTAAAAACATCAAGTTTGATAAATCCCCAGGGCCGGATATGATACACTCCAGGTTGTTGTGGGAATTGAGAGAAGAGATCACTGGAGCATTAGCTATGATCTTTGAATCCTCTTTGGTTGCAGGGGAAGAGCCAGAGGACTGGAGAATGGCAAATGTAGTTCCCTTGTTTAAAAAAAGAAACAGGGAGAAACCTGGGAACTATAGACCGGTGAGTCTTACTTCGGTGGTTTGCAAGCTACTGGAAAGGATTCTTAAGGACAGGATCTACGAGCATTTGGAGAAGTACGGTCTACTCATGGGTAGTCAACATGGCTTTGTGAAGGGAAGATCCTGCCTCATGAGCCTGATTAAGTTTTTTGAAGAGGTAACAAAAGAAATTGATGAGGGGAGGGCAGTGGATGTGGTCTACATGGACTTTAGCAAGGCATTTGACAAGGTCCCTCACGAGAGACTCATCCAGAAAGTCATGAGGCATGGGATCAGTGAAACCTTGGCTGTTTGGATAAAAAATTGGCTTAAAGGAAGAAAGCAGAGGGTAGTTGTGGAAGGAAAGTATTCTGCCTGGAGGTCGGTGACTAGTGGAGTGCTGCAGGGATCTGTCCTGGGACCCCTGCTATTTGTGATTTTTATAAATGACCTGGATGTAGAGGTGGAAGGATAGGTGAGTAAGTTTGTGGATGACACGAAGATTGGAGGAGTTGTGGATGGAGCTGCAGGTTGTCGAAGGTTACAGGAGGATATAGATAGGCTGCAAAGTTGGGCAGAAAAATGGTAGATGGAGTTCAATCCAGATAAGTGTGAGGTGATGCATTTTGGAAGGACAAACCAGAAGACTGAGTACAGGATTAATGGTCAGTTACTTAAGAGTGTGGATGAACAAAGGGACCTTGGGGTACAAATCCATACATCCCTCAAGGTTGCTGCACAGGTTGATAGGGTAGTTAAGAAGGCCTATGGGTTGCTAAGCTTCATTAATAGGGGGATTGAGTTCAAGAGTAGAGAGGTCATGTTGCAACTCTACAAATCTCTGGTGAGACCGCACTTAGAGTATTGTGTTCAATTCTGGTCACCTCATTATAGGAAGGGTGTGGAAGCTATGGAGAGAATGCAGAGGAGATTTACCAGGATGTTGCCTGGATTGGAGAACAAGTCATATGAAGCTAGGTTAGCAGAGCTGGGACTTTTCTCTTTGGAGCGTAGAAGAATGAGAGGGGACTTGATAGAGGTCTACAAGATTATGAGAGGCATAGATAGGGTGGATAGTCAGTACCTGTTTCCCAGGGCACCAATAGCAAACACCAGAGGGCATATGTACAATATTAAGGGAGGGAAGTTTAGGGGAGACATTGGGGTAAATTTTTTACACAGAGGGTTGTGAGTGCCTGGAATGACTTGCCAGGGATGGTGGTGGAGGCTAAAACATTAGGGGTATTTAAAAGCCTCTCTGACAGGCACATGGATGAAAGAAAAATAGAGGGTTATGGGGTAGTGTGGGTTTAGTACTTTTTTTTAAGGATTATATGGGTTGGCACAACATGGAGGTCTGAAGGGCCTGTACTGTGCTGTAGTGTTCTATGGTTCTATAACATGGATATAGACTTTTTGGTTCAACCAGTTTTCGGTGCTCACTCAGCTAATCTCAGTTTCCTATGTTTGGTCCATATCTCTCCAACCTACCCCTCCCTGTCCCTTCTTAAATTGTATCTACCTGTGGTGAACTACGTGTGCCTGTCTGGACACGCCCCCTGCTGACTGTTCCTGTGGCGCCTCCCACAGGCCCCTGTATAAAGGCGATCTGAGGCCTGATGCTCGGCCTCAGTCTCCAGGACGTAGTATGATGGTCACTCACTTCTGGTTCCTTCTTCCAGTCAATAAAAGCCGATATCTCGCCTTACGTCTCAGAGTGAGTTATTGATGGTGCATCACTACCTGACCCACCTCTGGTAGCTCACTCCATATACTCTCTACCCTGAACACATTACACATCAGGTCTCTTTCAAATCTTTCCCATTTCATCCTGAATCTATGGCTCCATAGTTTTGGACTCCCCTGCCCTGGGAAAAAGACTGTTCCCATCCTCCTTAACCATGCCTCTTGTAATTTTAAACATTTTGATAACATTGTCTCCTCATTCACCTCTGTTCCAAGGGCCAATGAGAGATTTAGTGAAAAATCAGTTGGAGATGGGATTGCTTGATTGTTGTCACACATACCGAGATACAGTGAAAAGCTTGTCTTGCACATTGTTGATACAAAATCAAACTATTACACAGTGCATTGAGGTAGAACAAGGTAAAACAATAACACTGTAGTGGAACAGTGTGATCCTCTTCTGCCAGATGCTTTAGCCAAATCTGCTTTTCACATCAGGGTGACCATGTTAGAGTCATAGAGAAGGACAGCATGGATACAGGCCCTTCTGCCCGATTAGTCCATACTTCCCATGTTTGCCCCATATCCCTCCAAGCCCTGCCCCGCCATACCTCTCCAACTGCTTCTTAAATGATATGAATGTACGTCCCTCAACCCCTTCCTCTGGCAGTTTGCTCCATTTACTCACCACCCTCTGCATGAAAAAGTTGCCCCTCAAGTTCCTTTTAAAACCTTTCCCCTCTTATCCTAAATCTATGCCCCTAGTTCTGGTCTTGCCTGCCTTGGGAAAATACTGTGACCATCCTCCTCATTGATACCTTGTAATTTTAAGGTCATACCTCAGTTTCCTCTGTTCTAAGGATTAAAGATGTTGCCTGGCCAACTTCACTCTATAACTCAGCTCTTCTAATCTTGGCACCATCTTGTAAATCTTCTAGTATGCCTCAGCACAGAAGCAAGCTCTCCAGCCCATTAAGTCTGTGCCAGCCTGACCCATCGACCTGCACCCAGACCGTATCACTCTAAACCCCTCTCATCCATCTACCTATCCAAACTTTTCTTAAAAGGTGCAATCTGGATTTCCAGCGCTATCTCGGTTCATGAATTCTTTAGCTCCCTCACTCTGTATGGGACATTTGCCTTGGCTCTGGATTTTGGCCTTGCTGCTGATGTCATTCTGCCAGGCACAAAAGGCTTTCCTTATCCTGGAGATGTTGTTTTACCTCGATGTCATTATCATCAAGCCAATGCTGAAGTTTTCTGGACTTGCACTCAAAGATATTTTTGCAGGTAATGAGGATGGTGGATTGAAGCAGATGCCAGTGTTCTTCAATCTCCCCTGAATATTCCTGTTGGAGGTTTTCCCCAAGCGAGGCCTGAAGGTGCTGCTTGTTAAAAGTGTCGAGCAGGTTCTCAAATTTTAGCCATGGACTGCTCCACTTCTTATGAACACTGCTCTTTGTCGTGAGTCTGTTGGGCATAGTGGAGTGGGTCAGGCGATGAACTGTCCAGCAGTCACCTGTGCCAATCACGGCCCTTGTGATATTCACAGACACCACGAACGTGAGAGCGCATGAACAAAGGCAGCCCTTGTAAGCCCTTGGCTTTCATGGATTTGACAAAGGCACCAAGCTCTCTTACATATGTCTAATAACAATAATAATAATAAGTACTTGATTGATCCTGAGTGGGCAATTCTTTTGTTACAGCAGCGACGTTTAAAAACACACTTAGCAGTGTGCAGACTTTACTAATAATAAAATACCAGAATAATAATATACACAATAACAATTTATTAATGTGCAATGATAATGTATGAAATAATAAAACAGAGACTGTTGTACTGTGATGTGTGTTCTCCTGTCGAACAGAGATGAACTGTTGTATCTGCTTATTGCATTTGGTATGGAAGATTTTCTGTAACGATTTTTGTGACAGTGAATCTGAATGAACCTGTTCGAAAGGGTGTTCCACTGCTTATCCTGACGAAGGGTCTCGGCCCAAAACATTGACTGCTCATTTCCACGGATGCTGCCCGACCTGCTGAGCTCCTCCAGTGTGCTGTGCATGCTGCTTATTCAGTTGGCCATGGAGAGGGTGTGCCAGATTGTCCAGAGTAGATAACAGTTTGTTTAGTGACTCAAAAGAGTCCAGGCAAGATGTGGCTGTCCTGACAAGTACTTATGAATACTGAGGCTCCTGCACGATGGCACGTCAGCCACAGTACTCGGCAGTAGTGGGACTGAATCAGACCCCTTCACTGTCAAGACAGGAGTCAGACAAGGCCATATCATTGCACCAAACCTATTTGTGGATTTTGTTGCTGCCATCCTTCACCTCATTGGCAAAGACCTGCCACGCAGAACCCCAATCGTGTATGTAATGGACAACAGGCTTTTCAACCTCCACGCACAAAATTCTGGAGGAACTTTGCAGACCAGGCAGCAGCTACGGAAAAGAGTACAGTCGACGTTTCGGGCCGGGACCCTTCAGCAGGCTTTTCAACCTCAACAGGTTCAAGGCCAAGGAAAAGGTGAGCAGCACCACTCTCATGGAACTTCAGTATGTGGAAGACAAAGGTCACTGATGAAGACCTCCAATGTATCTTGAATGCCTTTGCCAAGACATTTTGAGCCCTGGGTCTTGTTCTGAATGTAGAAAGATACAGGTCCTATATCAGCCACTTATCCAGCCCTCCATAAAAATTAACAGTATCACCCTCGAAAATGTAGACCACTTCCCCTACCTTGCCTGCATTCTCTCCTCAAAAGTAGGCATCAACATTCTTGATTAGCCAGGGCATCAAAGGGAATGGGTTGAAAGCAGTAGAATGGGGATGACTCGAGGAATTGAATCAGCGCATGGTGGAGCAAGTTCAATGGGCCGAATGGCCTACTTCTGGTCCTATATTTTATGGTCTTATGGTTTTATGGATTTCAGAGATCAACATCAGAATATTTCTATGGAGCCTATGCAGGTTTAAGGAAAAGAGTCTTTGAAGACCGTGACCTACAGGCCCAAACAAAACTTGTGGTCTATAGAACAGTCATTCTTCCTACATTACTGTATGGAGCTGAATCATGGACCACCTTCAGTAGGCACCTGAAAGCCCTGGAACTTTACCAGTGAAAGATTTGAGGGTCAGTTGGAAGGACTGATTCACTAACACCAACGTACTGGAGGAAGCTAATGTAAGCAACATTTCCACCATGATAAAGCAACATTAATTCCGATGGTTAGTTCATGTCATTTGGATCCCTAATTCACGGCTCCCAAGCAGGTCCTTCACTCCCAGTTGAAGAAAGATCAGTGATCTCTTGGTGGGAAAAGTAAACACTTCAAAGATAACATTAAGATCAGCCTTTAGAAATTCAACCTAACATCTAAAAGCTGGGAAGATATTGTACACAGTAGAAACAGCTGGAGGAAATCTGCTCAGGAGGGAGCTGCACTACATGATAGTGACCTCCACTGTGCCAGATAGAACAAGCGGCAGCTGTGAAAGGAGAGAACTAGTGACCAAAAGACCCAGTCACCACTTACACGTGTCCACACTGCACCTGAAGATGCAGATCCCAGCTTGGCCTCGACAGCCACAGATGACCAACTGATACACAACCCCCTAAGACAAGGGTTCCTAACCTTTTTTTGTGCAATGGGCCACTACCTTTAACTGAGGGGTCTGTAGATCCCGGGTGGGGGATCTCTGCCTTAGGAGAACATCATATCCAACTTGTGTGATAGCACGCAGTGCAAGACATATAAAAATCACTATAAATTACAAAAGTAGATACATTCTGCAAAAGACACCATCTCACGGGCTGTGGATGTGGTTAGCAAGGTCAGCCTAGTCCATCTACCCAAGTAAAGAGGTGGTGAGCCATCCCCAGGGTTTGTGTTGAGAAGTTTAACTGACTTGTTGAGGGGAAGCTCTGAATTCTTATACGATGTATACAAAATTATGAGGGGTATTTAGTACATGGAGCTTAGGAAAATAGAGGGTTATAAGCTAGGGAAATTCTGGGCAGTTCCTAGAGTAGGTTACACGGTCGGCACAACATTGTGGGCCGAAGGGCCTGTCACGTGCTGTCGATTTCTGTGCTCTATGTTGTTCTATGGTATAGATAGGGTGACTAATGCAGGCTTTTTTCCCTCAAGTTTGATGAGACTTTAAAGCTAGAGGTCACGGGATGCAGGTGAAAGGTGAAATATTTAAGACAAATCAGAGGGAAACATCTTCAGTGTTCAGTCAGAGGGTGGTGCAAGTGTGGATTGAGCTGTCAGTGGAAGTGGTAGCTGCAGGTTCAATTGTAATGCTTAAGAGAAGTTTAGATAGCTACATGGATGGGAAGGGTTTGGTGGGCTATGATGCAGAGCTTCCCCCCCATATACAATTCAGTAACTCAAGTACGATCACATGACCCCTTGCACCAATGGCATTTTAAGAAATAGCCCAATTATGTAATCCATAAAGTTCACTTTTTGTCTGGTGATTGAAATAATCAGAAAAAATAGGTTATCCTTCGAATAAACCTTAAACAAGGAGGCAAAGACTTTAATATTGCCATGGGGAAAGAATTGTGACTTTCACTTTAAGGGGAATTATGTTGAAATTGTGCAACTAAGACGTTTCTGACTGGGTTGTTGTTGCTACTGAAGGAAGTAACAAAGGAAGTTTTATATCCTTATGCGGTGCCGTAACAGGCCAGACACACAGAACAATTTTTGCATTGATAAACCTTACACCAGGCCTAATTCCTACCATCGTTCCACTGTTTCTTTGGGTGCCTTACAGGAACACAACAAGCCAGGCTAATGAAATACTGTGGCAGCTGGTGAGTGGCTGGGAAAGCATAAGTCTCGGCTTTGAACCCTCTCAACTCCAGACCCTATTCAGCGAGCCTGTCTATCAGGCTATTTTTTTGTATAAAGAAGTGGGTGGGAGGGAGTAGAGGGGGCGGGTGACATGCTTATCAGCACTATGTAAGTAAGGGATTGTCAAGTAGTGACAAAGGCACAGAAGAGGCGAAATGTTTCTATTTCTGCTTTTCTGAAAAAAAATTATAACATTAGCTGCTGACCCATGCCAAGAAAATCTTGCAATTCTATGGCGACATTCACAATCTCAAGAATTCCAGCCAAAGAAGAACTTCTTTGAAGTGTAGACGCAGATGTGGTGTATGAATCAGGCATACAGAGGGTACTGCAGCAAGCTCTCAAACCAGCAATGAGATCGGCCGCATCATGTTTCTTAAAGTGACTTTGTTTGAGGAATAAAACTTGTCAGGGTCCTAACTCTTAAACAATTTCAAGTAACACACTCCGCCCCCCCCCCCCCCCCCCCCCGCGGTCCTTTTCTTTCTCTGCCTCAACACCGTAGGTGTGAGTACTACTGGGCAATAGCCATAGAGGCTCTTTTTGGGCACAGATATGGTTATCGCCCTCTTGAAGCAGATGGGAACCTCCGACTGTAGCAGTGAGAGATTGAAGGTGTCCTTGAGCAGGCCCGCCTGCTAATTATCACAGGATATCAGAGCATTACCAGGGACACCATCGTGGTAATGGTTCACTCTCTTGAAAGACGTTCTGACATCGGCCTCCAAGACAAAGATCACAGGGCAAGGATGCTGTAAGCATTTACAGAGATGCAGTTTGATCCTTCCTTTCAAAGCATGCATAAGAGGCACTTAAACAACACACACAAAATGCTGGAGGAATGCAGCAGGCCAGGCAACATCTATGGAAAAGAACACAGTTAATGTTTCGGGCCAAGACCCTTCATCAGGACTGGACGAGGAGTCAGAGTTAGAAGGTGGGGGAGGGGAGGAAGAACGACAAGGTGATAGGTGAAACTGGAAGGAGGAGGGGTGAAGTAAAGAGCTGGGAAGTTGATTGGTGAAAGGGATACAAGGCTAGAGAAGGGGGAATCAAATAGGAGAGGACAGAAGGCCAAGGGAGAAAGAGAAAGGAGAGGAGCACCAGAGGGAGGTGATTGGCAGGTAAGGAGGTAAGGTGAGAGAGGGAAATGGGAATGGGGAATGGTGAAGGAAGGAGAGGGGATAATTTCCCGAAGTTCGAGAGATCAATGTTCATGTCATCATATTGGATTGGGAATGGGAAGTGGAATTGAAATGGGTGACCTCTGGGAGATCCTGCTTTTTCTGGCGGATGGAGCGTAGGTGCTCAGTGAAGTGGTCTCCCAATCTGCATTGGGCCACACTGGGAGCACCGGTTACAGTAGATAGCCCCAACAGATTCACAGTTGAAGTGTTGCCTCACCTGGAAGGACTGTTTGGGGCCCTGAATGGTGGTGAGAGACAGGTGTAGCATTTGTTGTGCTTGCAAGGACAAGTGCCAGGAGGGAGATCAGCGGGGAGCAATGAATGGACAAGGGAGCCTGCAGAAAGCAGAAAGTATTGGGGAGAGGGGGGAGGAGAGGGGAAGATGTGCTTGGTGGTGAGATCCCACTGCAGATGACAGAAGTTCTGGAGAATTATGTGCTGGACGCGGAGGCTGGTAGGATGGTAGGTGAGGACAAGCAGATCCCCATCCCTGGTGGGGTGATGGGAGGATGGGATGAGTGCAAACTTGTGTAAAATGGATGAGATGCGGTTGAGGACAGCATTGATGACAGAGGAAGGGGAGCTCCTTTGAAGAACGATGACTTCTCCTTAGCTTTGGAAGGACGAGCCTCATTCTGAGAGCAGATGCTGCAGAGATGGAAGAATTGAGAGAAGGGGATGGCATTTGAGCCCATTTGGGAGTGAAGCATCACAGCCATTCATGATGTTATGTTTTGCTTTGTAGGAAGTAATGGGCTGTAGGCCCTGCCAGAGCTGACGTGCATCCGATTCCATTTCTAACCACAATTGGAATTGTTTTTTAATCTTATGATCACCTTCTGAGGGAATTCTTGTATATTTTTAGATCACCAATCTTGAATGCCACAGACCAGTCCCTGAATGGACCATGGGTTTCCTGGTTCATCATGGGTTTTGATTTGGGTATGGCTGGTACGTTCTCGAAGGCACACACTCATCCACACAAGGTTTTGATGAAGTTGGTGACAATTGTGGCATATTCATTGAAACTCGAAGATGAATCCCTGAATATTGATCAGTCCACCGAATTAAGGCAGTTCTCTGCCTCCTTTGACCATAAGTTAGTCCTCACCACTGGAGCTGCAGTCTTCAGTCTCTGCCTATACCCTGGGAGTACAAGTACAGCCAGCTGATCAGACATTCCAAAGTGAGGGCTTGGGATGACACATTAAGCGTTCTTGATGGTGGTATAATAATAGTCAAGTGTGTTGGCTCCTCTGGTTCTACAGTTAATGTGTTGGTGATAATTGTTCAGAGACTTCTTCATGTTGGCCTGGTTGAAATCCCCCTACAATTCCAGGGAAGGCATCAGAGTCGATGTTTCGGAGCTGAGCTCCTCTGGTGCCTGAGGTACAAAGCACACCGCTACTTGGATAATGGTGAAAAACTCCCTTGTAGGTAAAATTTGACATTTGACTGCTAGATGTTCCTGGTCATATGAGACGAACTAAAACAGAACTGCCACATTGGTGTGCCACAATGAGTTAACTATAGAGCACACTCCACTTCAATACTGAGCTGACTTGTTGTTATGGTGAATGGTAAAGCCATCAAGCTGCAGTGCTGCATATGAAATGGTGGGTGGGGGTGGGGGTAGCCATGGTTCCGTGAAGCAAAGTACACAGCAGTTTCCGATGTCCCTCCGGTATAGCAAGCTTGTCCTGAGGTCTTCAGTTTTATTTTTCAGAGATTGTACATTCGCCAGCAGGATAGTTCAGAGTGGGAGTGGGGTTCTAAAGCCTTTGCATTTTAATCAGACTTGTAGACTGGCTCACTTAATTTTTCTTAAAGGGAAACTGCACTCGCAACCTGAATCTGCAGTCAGTAGTTGATTTTGCATATTGATAACTTTTTTGAAACGTTTTAAATCGATCTTGCTTACTGAATTATCCATTATTGTGACTGTAGATTCTGCTGTAGTAGTCCTGAACAGGAATATTTGATGATTCCCTTAGGAGCTGCACATAACGAGTCACCCCTTATTAGTGCCATTTTTAAGTCTTATTGTTACCTTTCCTGTTTCTATCTTATTGATATCTTTCTTGTTGATTCATTATGTGTCATATGACATGGTCAATCGTGGTCTTTTGACAATGATTGTTCTTGGCAATTTTTTCTACAGAAGCAGTGTCTTTACAAGATTGGTGACCTCAGTCATTACCAATACTCTTCAGAGATTGTCTGCCTGGCATCAGTGGTCACATAGCCAGGACTTGTGATCTGCACCAGCTGTTCGAATGACCATCCACCACCTGCTCCCATGGCTTCATGTGACCCTGATCGTGGGGCTAAGGAGATGCTACACCTTGTCCAAGGGTGACCTGTAGGCAAGTGGAGGGAAGGAATGCCTTACACATCCTTTGGTAGAGATGTATCTGCACCCTGCCACCCATCTTTCTTGTTGGTGGGTGACTGCATAGAATACTTCAAATTAGGCCTCATCAGGTCTATACAACTGCAATAATAGAACCCAATTCCTGTACTCAATACATTGATTTATGAAGGCCAATGTGCCAAAAGCTCTCTTTATGACTTCTCTACCTCTGATGCAACTTTCAAGGAATCATGAGTCTGTATTTCTGGATCCCTCTGTTGTATCACACCCCTCAGTGGCCTACTGCCCATCTCAAAGACTATCTTCATCAGCATCTGCATGTATAAGTTGCCCCTCAGGACACCTATTAATTCTCTCTCCTCTCTTGTGCCCTTTAGTTTTTTGTTCCCTTTCCCTGGGAAACAGATTGAATGCATTCAGCCAGCCTGTGCCCCTCATGATTTTAAATACAGTAGTAGGGTCACCCACTCTTCACACTCCTAAGGTCCAAGGCGTGAGGTCCTAGCTGTGGGCCATAACTCCAGTCTTTCAGTCCTGAGAACATTCTCCTAAATTGGAGTGGCGTGGTAACGTGGTGGTTAGCGGAGCACTTTACAGCGCCAGCGAATATGATCAGTGTTCAATTCCCTCAGTAAGGAGTTTGTATGCTGTCCCTCTGACCATGTGGCTTTCCCATGGGTGCTCCACTTTCCTCCCACATTCCAAAGACACGCAGCTAGGGTTAGAGTGTTGTGGGCATGCTATGTTGGTGCAGGAAGTGTGACACCCAGCACCTTTTTAGACTCTGCTGGTGGTTGACACAAATGATGTATTTCACGGGGTGTTTTGATGTTACATTGTACATGTGATAAGTAAAGCTATTTTTTAAATCTTCCTTGTACTTTCTTTCTATTCACTTTGAGTGGGTTTGTGATGCTTTTCTAAACCTCTTGGTCAATTTCACATTTTTTGGAAAAAACACTTCATCATTTTTGATTTTTTTAAGGCTCTTAATTGATGGTAAGACACTGTTTCAATGCCAACAGCTTTTATAAGGTCTTTATAATGACAAAATGTTCCAAGATTCTCTGCAAAATTTCTGTCAATAGAGAATGTGGCACTGTGCCAGATAAGAAATTAATTGGAAAGTGAACCAAACACTTGTTGAATGAGATGGCTTTTCAGAAGTGTCTTTGGGAGGAAAGAGTAGTGGAGGTATTGAGGGATTGATTTCCAGTTCAAAGTAAATTTATTATCAAAATATGTCTATGTCACCATATATTACCTTGAGATTCATTCTCTTGCAGGCATTCACAGCAGATCAATAAAATCAATGAAAAACTACACACAAAGACTGACAAACCATCAATGTGCAAATCTAAAAAAATGTAAATAAATCATCAACCAGTTCCACTGAGGATGTCTACAAGAAGTATTGTCTCAGGAAGGTGACCTTCATCACCATCTGGGACATGCCTTCTTCTCCACACTGCCTTTGGGCAGGAGCTATTGAAGCTTGAAGACCCACACCTCAAAGTTCAGCAACAATTAATTCCCCGCAGCCACTGGGATCTTGAATCAGCCTGAAAAACCCTAATGCTACCTCGGACTGTATTTTTTTCTCTCTTGACCTTACACTAATTTATTTTGTTGTTTATTTTCATGTGTATAATTTATGCATAATCAATGTTAATTCAAATTTATGTTAATTTATGTTTGTCCTTGATTTGTAAAGTACTGTGTTGCTGCTAATTCAAAAGTTCCTTCCCTTTCTCCTATGATCCACACAGCTCTACTATCAAATTCCTTCCTCTCCAGCTCTTGACCTTTCCCAACCACCTGGCTTCACCTAACACCTTCCTCTGATTCACCCTGCCTTTTTTATTCTGGCATCATTCCCATTCCTTTCTAGTTCCAAAGAAGGGTCTTGGCCTGAAACATCGACTGTTTCAAAGATTTCAAAGGTACAATTTAATGTCAGAGAAATGTATACAATATACATCCTGAAATTCTTTTCTTCGTAGAGAGTTCATGTTGCAACTCTACAAATCTCTGGTGAGACCACACTTAGAGTATTGTGTTCAATTCTGGTCACCTCATTATAGGAAGGATGTGGAAGCTATGGAGAGGGTGCAAAGGAGATTTACCAGGATGTTGCCTAGTTTGGAGAACAAGTCATATGAAGCAAGGTTAGCAGAGCTGGGACTTTTCTCTTTGGAGCGTAGAAGAATGAGAGGGGACTTGATAGAGGTCTACAAGATTACGTGAGGCATAGGTAGGGTGGATAGTCAGTACCTGTTGCCCAGGGCACCAACAGCAAACACCAGAGGACATATGTACAAAATTAAGGGAGGGAAGTTTAGGGGAGACATCAGGGGTAAGTTTTTTACACAGAGGGTTGTGAGTGCCTGGAATGACTTACCAGGGATGGTGATGGAGGCTAAAACATTAGGGGTATTTAAGAGCCTCTTGGACAGGCACATGGATGAAAGCAAAATGGAGGGTTATGGGGTAGTGTGGGTTTAGTACTTTTTTAAAGGATTATATGGGTTGGCACAACATGGAGGGCTGAAGGGCCTGCACTGTGCTGTAGTGTTCTATAGTGTTATGGATCACAACCATCCACGAAAACAGAGGAGTACCCCAAGAATGAATGACAGTTAAATGTTAGAACCTGAAAGACCCCACCCTGCTCCCCTCCCTCACATAAACGGCAGTGAGCAACAAATCCCCTCTCCCTAGTACTTCAGTGTCTGTGTCTTGCATTTGGGTCCATTCCCAATGCCCACCTTATGACAGCTAGGGCTTTTCTCTCTGGAGCAAAGGAGGATGAGAGCGACTTGATAGCGCTATAAAAGGTGAGAAGAGGCATAGACACAATGGATAGCCCAAGATCTTATCCCAGGATGAAAATGACTAATACAAGGGGGCATCATTTTAAGGTGATTGTAAGAAGGTGTGGGGGAATGTTAGAGGCAAGTTCTTTACACAGACAGTTGTGGGTGCATGGAAAGCCCTTCTAGGGGTGGTGGTAAAAACAGATACATTAGGGGCATTTAAGAAACTCTTAAGATAGGCACATGGATGATAGAAAAATAGAAGGAGGGAAAGGGTAGATTGCTCCTGGATTACATCGTGGCCGAAGTGCTTGTACTGTGCTGTGATGTTCCATGTTCTGTGCTTTATGTTTAAATCTTAGCCCTTTTTGTTCTAAAGAAAACAATATCAGTTTGGCAATCTCTCCAGATAATAAACTCTTTTCCAGTTTCGGTAACATCCTCATGAACTTTCTCATTAACCTGGTGAACCTTTGATGTATGCAAATCCACATCCTGTTACAACTGAGAGAGACAGGCAACCCTAGGGTCAGATAAATGAGATTGGAACTAAAGTTGATGTCTGTGGAGAGGGCCATTATACATCTTTGTCAGACCCTAAATGAAGTTTGAAAAGACTCAGTGGTAAGCCGCTCTGTCTGCCTGTGTGCATCTCACTGTGTCTCTAATAGTATACTCTAACCTGACAACTGTATAACCAATGGTTTTGAAATGTTACCTCACAGTGGTAGCAGTGCAATCATTTGAATCAAGTATAATATTCTCCCAAGCAGTTATAATCCCTTAATGGAGAATGCCTGTGCGTGACTTTGCTTAAAGTGGGGCGGCTGATGCATCAGCAGCCATCATACAGTCTTTGATAGATTGGGGTCATGGTCCAGTGGCCTGGAATGCAAAATGACTGGAAACCCTTCTCTGCTGCAGCCTTCCTCCGCCTTCAGTGCCGTTGTGATGTGTCACCATCTTCCGCCAGCTACACCTTAGAGATTTTGGTTGGGTCGCTCTTTGTCTGGAACTCCCCCATTGACCTTCCCGCCACGGATGACCCTGCCGGGAGCTGAGCTCCAGACAGCGTCGTTGTCGGAGCCTCAGGATGTCACGAGCCTTGCCGCCATGCTGGTCCTTGGAGAAGTACTTCACAGTACTGTGTAAGGGACAGAATGTTAGCATGGCCTTCCAAAGCTACAGAGATGTTTAGTGTGCACCTTCCAGAAATTGTGGAGTGATTGGGAGATTTATTTTTGTCCATTCATTAAATCTGACCATATGAAATCATGAGGAGGTCTGGAACTTACCCCTGAGGATGGAAAAGCTGACTGTTTCAGAATCTAGACTTATTGAGCAGCAACCCCTCAGGTTGCCTGATTCAGCAAGGTGGGTGGAGAGGAACTGTGGGCCGGGTTGTGATGTCCAGAACTTGGAAAGAAGGAGGAGAACATAAAAGGCTGTGCCAAAGCAAAACTTTGTACCAAGAACGATGCAATGCAAGATAATTCCATGGTGGAGCAAGTGTTCCATTGCCAGGGTAGGGTCATCCTTTTAGGCCTACAGATTTCATGATCTTATGAAGGACATCAGTGGACAGAACTCTCAAGCAAGCTTCAAGTGGACAAAGGTTCATTGCCATGGCTGGAAGCAAGATAGGAGGAGGAGACTCCAAGCCAGCCCGAAACACAGAGTAATGAGACTATCCCCCTCTACCCAGCATCTTGCTAGCAAATATGTAATCTCTGGAGAACCATATAACAATCACAGCACGGAAACAGGCCATCTTGGACCTCCTAGTCCGTGCCGAACCCTTAATCTCACCTAGTCCCACCTACCCGCACTCAGCCCATAACCCTCCACTCTTTTCCTGTCCATATACCTATCCAATTTTACCTTAAATGACACAACTGAACTGGCCTCTACTACTTCTACAGGAAGCTCATTCCACACAGCTATCACTGTCTGAGTAAAGAAATACCACCTCGTGTTTCCCTTAAACTTCTGCCCCCTAACTCTCAAATCATGTCCTCTCGTTTGAATCTCCAATTAAAATTAAAGACCTGAGGGCAAGATTGCTGTATCACAGGGAAGTGAGAGATTGTTGTGGTCCATGTTCAACAGAGATGTTGCTTAGAAATATAGAAAACCTACAGCACAATACAGGCCTTTCAGCCCACAAAGCTGTGCTGAACATGTCCCTACCTTAGAACTATCTAGGTTTTACCCATAGCCCTCTATTTTTCTAAGCTCCATGTAGCCATCCAGGAGTCTCTTAAAAGACCCTATCGTTTCTGCCTCTGCCACTGCTGCCGGCTTACTCTCAGCACTCCAGAAACGGTGATTAGACCCAAAGGCTTCATGATTCACAAGATGGACCTAACTGCTGATTCGGAAAAGGCAAGAAGATGGAGGTCCAGACACAAACGAGAAAATCGGCAGATACTGGAAATCTAAGTAGCACACACAAAATGCTGGAGAAACTCAGCAGGCCAGGCAGCATCTATGGGAAAGAGTAAGTAGTTGATGTTTTGCGCTGAGATCCTTCATCAGAACTGGAGAAATAAGATAAGAAGTCAGCGTAAGAAGGTGGGGGAAGGGAGGAAGAAATACAAGGTAGTAGGTGAGAGGTGAAACTAGGAGCGGGGAGGGATGAAGTAAAGAGTTGGGATGTCAAATGGAGAAAGAGATGGGGGCTGGAGAAGGGAGACTGTTAGGAGAGGACAGAAGGCCATGAGTGAAAGGGAAGGGGGAGGAGCACCAAGAGAGGTGATGGACATCTGAGGAGATAAGGTGAGACATGAGAATGGTGAGGGAGGGAAGTTTGAGAAATCGATTCCCTCTCCTCCAGCCGTTTACCTCTTTCACCATTCGACTTCCCAGCTGTCCACGTCACCCGTCCCCCTCTCCTGGTTTTACCTATCACATTCAACCCTGTGGTTCTTCTTCCTCTCCCCCACCTTCTTACGCTGACTTCTCATCTTTTTTCTCCAGTCCCGATGAAGATTCTGGGCCCAAAATGTCGACTGTTTACTCTTTTCCATAGATGCTGCCTGGCCTGCTGAGTTTCTACAGCATTTTGTGTACATTGTAAAAGGTGGAGGTGTGTACTTCATGATAAACTCTTGGCGGCGCTCCAATGTGACTTTTGTTCCCCCGATCTTGAACACCTGATGCTGTCCATTCTATTTACCTAGGGAGTTCTCCTCCATAACTCTGTGCAGAGTTTACATTCCACCAGCGGCTGAGTATAATCAAGTGCTTCAGATCTTGCATGATGCCATCTCCAAACAAGATTAAGTCATCTGACACATTTCAAATCACAGTCAGTGACTTCAACTGGGCTTGTTTGAAGAAAAGCCTGCCCGATTACCATCTGTTGCATCAGAAGTCCCAACACACTAGCCCATTGTTACATTAAAATGTGGAATGCCTCCCATTCCATGCCCAGACTGTATTTCAGGCAGAGGCTAAAGAGCAAGGATCCAGCATTCAGGACAACCAAGAGATGATTGCAAGAGGCTCATGAGAGGCTATGGGATTGCTTTGAGTTGGTGGACTAGGCTGTGTTCAAGAACTCATCTGAGATTCTGAATTGCACCATGGTTGTCATGAACTTGGTTAAAACAGTGGTAGATGAGTGTGTCCCCACAAAATCATTCAGAGTCCTCCCCAGCCAGAAGCCCTGGGTGATCCATGAGATCCAAGATCTGCTGAGGTCAGATCAGAGGCATGACGAACTTCTGTAGATGTGTGGTGACTGGCTGTATTACAGCCTGGTATGGAAACACCAATGTCCTTGAACAGACAATCCTACAAAAAGTAGTGGATGTGGCCCAGTCCATCGCGGGCACAGCCCTCCCCTACACGAAGCATTGTCGCAGGAATGCATCATCCATCATTAAGGACCCCTGCCGCTCAAATCACACTCTCTTCTCACAGCTGCCATTAGGAAGATCTTGCAGGAGCCTCAGAACCCACACCACCAGGTTTAAGAATAGTTATTACCCCTAAACCATCAGGCTGTTGAACCAAAGGGGATAACTTCACTCAACTTCACTTGCCCCATTATTGAAATATTCCCACAACCTATTGACTCACATTCAAGGACACTTCATCTCATGTTCTCGATACTTATTGCTTATTTACTTATAGTTATTATTTCTTTCTTTTTGTACGTTCACAATTAGTTGTCTTTTGCACACTGGTTGAGTGTCCAACCTGGTGTGGTATTTCATTGATTCTATTATGGTCATTATTCTATTATGTATTTGTTGAGAATGCCCACGAGAAAATTAATCTCAGTGGTGACATACATATGTACTTTGATAATAAATTCACTTTGAACTTTGAACATCTTTTCCTGAGGTAGAGCCCTCTGGTCCTCGATTCTCCTGTTATTGGAAGCATCTTCTGCACGCCCACTCTATCAAGGCCTTTCAATATTTGATATGTTTCAATGAGATGCCCCCCCACCCCCAATTCTTCTATGTTCCAGCATGAACACATGCACACCTTTTGCTCTCTTTTTTGTCCTATTTATTTAACTTTTATATAACCTGTACTATATTTCTTATTATATCTTACAGTATTTTTTACATATTGCACAGCTGCAGCAAAACAGCAGATTTCTCGATACACAGCCATTCAGTGATAATAAACCTGATTCTGAGCCGTCAGTCCACTGGTGTTTCCAACAGCTCCTGCCCTGCTAGTGGAAATGACATTACCTTCCTCCTTTCACGCATGGCTGCATCGCTCTGCTCCGATCCCTCTCCTGAGATCTCAATGATATCACTCGCTCTCGAGAGCAGACTCACTCGTCTCACATGGCAGCAGCCACTCAGGGTTTGACAGCTCAGCACCCGACCTGGCAGGGCCACAAAGCGTCGAGTCACCGGCTCGTTGGCTCAGAACTCCAAGAGTGCCTCGGCGGCACACCACCTCAGAAGGGCCGATGAGACTCGGCAGGTCCCTGACGGGCCTCGCCAACTCTATCGGGATAAGCATCCCGTCGGGGTGCATCACAGTTCGGCAAAAGCCCTGGCCGAGACCACGGGTACTTTTACAGTGTTGTTGACCCAGCTCGACCCATCGTGCAAAGCCAGCCTCCCGTCTGTTGACTCTGTCTACATTTCCCACTGTCTCAGGGACGTCATCCAACATGATCAACAGCCTCCTCCCACCACTCCAGCCATTTACTCTTCTCCCTGCCACCCACCCATTGGGCAGAAGATATTAAAGCAACACACAAGATGCGGGAGGAACTCAGCAGGACAGGCCGAAATGAATAAACAGTCGGCGTTTCTGGCTGAGATCCTTCTTCAGGAAATCAAGGAGGGAAGATGCCAGAATAAAAAGGTGGGTGGGGGGAGGGAAGGAGGCTAGTTGGAAGGTGATAGGTGAAGCCAGGTGGGTAGGAAAGGTAAAGGACTGGAGACAAAGAAACCTGATAGGAGAGGAGAGAGGGAAGGAGGAGAGGATGCGGGGGAGGTGAGAGGTAGGTGAGAAGAGGTAAGAGGCCAGAGTAGGGGGCGGGAGGGATTTTTTTTACTGGAAGGCAAATGTATGCCATCAGGTTGGAAGCTACCAGATGAAATATAAGGTGTTGCTCTCCCACCCTGCGGGTGGCTTCACTTTGCCACAAGAGGAAGGCATGGAACAACATGAAAGAATGGGAATGGGAATTTGGCCACTGGGAACTTCCACTTACGGTTGCTGGAGCAGAGGTGCTCAAGGAAGCAGTGGGTCTGGCCAACATAGGGGAGGCCACAGCCAGAGCATTGGGCACAATAGACGACCCCAGCAGATTCACAGGTGAAGTGTTGTCTTATCTGGAGGGACTGAGTGGAGATGAGTGGGCAAGTGTAGCATCTAGGCCACATGCAGGGATAAGTGCCGGGAGGGACAAATGGACAAGGGAATCCCGGGCCGAGACCCTTCATCCAACTCTTGATGAAGACTTTTGGGACAAAGGGGCTCGGCCTGAAATATCAACGACGCTCTTTTCCATTGAGGCTACCTGCCCTGCTGAGTTCCTCTAGCATTTTGTGTGTGTTGCCTGTAGCGACAGTGTCTTGGTGGTGGGGTAAGGGAATGGTTGTGGGCGGGAGTGTCTCTCGAGCAGAATGCTGTACCCTGTATGGTGCTGAGCTTGTTCAGAGAGGGAGAAGCTGCACTCACTCCGGGCCAGTGGAGAGTGATCCATCAGACTTGTAAGTTGAGTGCTATAGACGTGGGCAGGCTTTGATGGGTTAGGAGATGAGTTACTCTCCGCAGGATACCCAGCCACTCACCTGCTCTAGTAGCAACATCGTGTATATAGATGATCCTGTTCAGTCTTTGACCTGGTTCCCCATTTCCTGATCCCCCGTTTTCATAAACTTAAACTTAAATAAACTTTATTTATCACTTAAAAATACACAAATAAGTAATGCAATAGCCTTTTACTCTTATAATTGTAGACAATGCATTAAGTAATGTTAGAACATAGAAATTTACAGCACATTACAAGCCCTTCGGCCCACAATGTTGTGCTGACCACAACCTAGTGTTCTTAAAGCCAATAGCACAGTTTCCACCCATGTGGCTCCCTTTTGTGTGTACACCACTCAGTATGGGAGGGACTTCCACACTCAGACTGGCCTCTCCCTGACCGGTAGTGGTTGACCCTAAACAGTGATCCTCCTCCACTAACTCATCATGGAGTGTCCCCCTCAGTACGTTACTCCTGCAGTTGGTAGTGTTCTCTTATGAGCTGGGAGGCCGATAAGTTTCAACCCTAGTTAGTGGGTTTGCGGAAGGTTCAGAGATGGAGTTCCCCACGTGGGTAGGGAGCATGAGATCAGAGTTTGAGGCCTAGTGTTTGGGGTCCCATCACTGGCAAGTCTGGAGTTTGAAGTTTTGAGTTCAAAGACCTCGTCCAGAGTGTTTATTCATCGTTATTGGTGTGTCTTGGTTCGGAGCCAAAAGTTTGATTGGAATTCCTAAAGGCAAGGCCCAATTTCTGTGAGCTCTGTTAAAGGGGCTTGGCCTGAAATATCGACTGTACTCTTTTCCATAGATGCTGCCTGGCCTGCTGAGTTCCTCATATGACATGAAATGTGTTGTTCTGCAGCAGCAGTTCAGTGCAAGACAGAAAAACATTAAAAATAAGAACTATATAAAAAAAAACAAGTAGTGCAGGAAATGAACATGACTTTGAAAGGGTATTGGGCAAATAATCAAAAATATATTAAACATAAGTGATTCTGCAGATGCTGGAAATCTAGAGCAACGCACACACAGTGCTGGAGGAACTCATCAGTTCTGGCAGCATCTATGGAGGGAGTAAAGAGTTGACATTTTTGGTCTCACATCCTCATTAGAACTAGTGAAGGGTGTCAGGATGAAGAACCCCTTTGTCCTGTTGCTTTGGAAAGTCTGGCAATGAAACCCTCTCCCACAATAAGCCCCCCTCATGTCTGGGACTCGGTACCCAGTCTGCTTTGAACTGTACCACTGATTTTCAGAAACTGTGAAGTAAACTGTGGACACACGCCAAGTTCACGAGGCAGGGGTGGTTCCAGATGGCTCGTCGTCTGTTAACTGGAGAATGGGCTGGAATGATTTAGAGACCCATCTGAACACAGGGCAAAATACAACTCCCTGTAAAAGCAATTAAAATATTATTTGGAGAGGAAAGATACTAGTTTCTGTCCTACACACACACACACACACACACACACACACATGCACACATATATATATATACACACACACACACGCACAGACGCACACACACGCTCACACACACACTCATGCACACGTTCACACACACGCTCACTCATACACACACATACATGCACACACAGAGACACACACACACACACACACACACCTTGTTGGATAATTACGAGAACTAATTATGTATTCAGCTCTGTTATAAATGGCTGAAAGCATTTTCTGTAATGGGTTGCAGCTCTGTCTCATAAACACAACAAGCATTTGTGAGACCTTCAAACTAGCGCTGAGGATTGTGTGCCCCCCAGGTTAATGGCTGCTGCCAGGGTTGTGATGGAACATGAAGCAGAAAGCTGAAACTATAAAACAGAGTTCTGCTCTTAATGAGTGCAAAGTGCATTTCTGTTCACGGTCAGGTTATCATTGTGCTAAGCCAAACAGCATTAAATCCTTGTCAGCACAACAATCAAGGATCAAGGATCAACTTTATTCAACAGACACATTTACATGTTTTGGGAATTTGCTGTGGTGTGTGGGTCAGTGCGCAATATTGGAGAGGGTCTGGAGAAAGTGCACGAGAATGATCTATGGAATGAAAGGGTTAACGTGTGAGGAGCGTTTGAGGAGTGATCTGCACTCACAGGAGTTTAGAAGAATGAGGAAGGATCTTACTGAAACCTATCAAATATTGAAAGGCCTACACAGAGGGGATGTTTTATCTAATGGGGGAGTCAACACAGTCTCAGAATAGAAGGACTTCTCTCTAAAACAGAGATGAGGAGGAATTTCTTTAGCCAGAGGGTTTTGAATTTGTGGAATTTATTGCAACAGTTGGCTTTGGTTTTATCAAGCTGAGGTTGTTAGTTTCTTGGTGAGTAAAGGTGTCAAAGGTTACCAGGAGAAGCAGGAGAATGAGGCTGAGAGGTAAAATTAATCAAACCTGATGGAATGGCGGAGCAGACTTGATGGGCCGAATGGCCTAATTCTGCTCCCATGTCTTGAGGTCTTATAGTCTTGTGGACATGCAACAGCAAAACAAAATTCAACTATGATGAAGAATAAAGAATTGTTTAACATTAAAAATAAAGTTATAACTTAAAGTATGAAGTTGGAAAAGGCATGAGCATGTACCAGAATATATTTACAATGTAAACAGCATTATTATAAAAAAAAATGGTTTAAAGTTAGCTTTCAGAGGCTCCCACCCTTTTTTACTCCATGCACCAATACCAATAAGTAAGGGGTCCATGGACCTCATGTTGGGAACCTCTAAATTAAGTTATGTAGCTTTTCTGTAAGAAACTTTGGTAATCACCAATATTTGGAAACTTTGAACTCATTAACCAATCACCATATATCACGGAGTGAGATTGTTTATCCCATTTCCACCTGCTGGCCCTTTGAAAGGACAATCATTTTCTATCACATTCATAGAAAAACATAGAAACATAGAAAACCTACAGCACAATACAGGCCCTTCAGCCCACAAAGTTGTGCCGAACATGTCCTTACCTTAGAACTATCTAGGCTTTACCCATAGCCCTCTATTTTTCTAAGCTCCACGTAGCCATCCAGGAGTCTCTTAAAAGATCCTATTGTTTCTGCCTCCACCACCATTGCCGACTGCCCATTCCACGTACTCACCACTCTCTGAGTAAAAAACTTACCCTTGACATCTCCCCTCGACTTCCTTTTCCCAGGTTCTTGTAAGGATGACATATACAGGACTGAAGGTGTTATATTTGAATGCGTACAGTATATGGAATAAGGTAGATGATGTTGCAGCATATTTAGAGAGTGGCAGGTAAGATGCTGTAGAGGAAGTGCAGCGTTGATTCACGAGGTTAATTCCTGGGATGTCTGGACTGTCTTATGCAGAGAGGTTAGAGAGACTGGGCTTGTACACGTTGGAATTAAGGAGATTGAGAGGGGATCTGATTGAAACATATAAGATTATTAAGGAATTGGACAAGATAGAGGCAGGAAATATGTTCCAGATGCTGGGAGAGTCCAGTACCAGAGGGCATGGTTTGAGAATAAGGGGTAGGTCATTTAGGACAGAGTTAAGGAAAGACTTCTTCTCCCAGAGAGTTGTGGGGGTCTGGAATGCACTGCCTTGGAAGGTAGTGGAGACCAATTCTCTGGATGCTTTCAAGAAGGAGTTAGATAGGTATCTTATGGATAGGGGAATCAAGGGATATGGGGACAAGGCAGGAACCGGGTATTGATAGTAGATGATCAGCCATGATCTCAAAATGGCGGTGCAGGGTCGAAAGGCCGAATGGTCTACTTCTGCACCTATTGTCTATTCTCTATTGTCTATTGACGTGACTGAGTCATCACTGAAAGAAGATCAGAGTTGGGATCTTAACATTCAAGGATGCACATT
The DNA here is from genome assembly GCF_030144855.1 of Hypanus sabinus. Lineage (NCBI taxonomy): Eukaryota > Metazoa > Chordata > Chondrichthyes > Myliobatiformes > Dasyatidae > Hypanus > Hypanus sabinus. Next base: position 116,005,171 of record NC_082713.1, on the reverse strand, counting down.
GTTTTGAAAGTGCAGGCAGGTAGGCAGAGGGGGTAGAGGTAGGAGGTAGGCAGAGGTGGCTCTGTTCGTCGAAAATGAAAACAAATCCTTAGAAAGAGGAAACATAGGATCAGAAGACGTACAAATCTTGTGGGTCGAGTTAAGAAAGTACAAGGGTAAAAAAAAACCTTAATGGAAGTTATTTACAGGTCTCCAAATAGTAGCCAGGATGTGGGATGTAAATTGCAATGTGAAATGTAAAAGGCGCATCAAAAGGACAATGTTACAACAGTTGGGGAGGATTTCAATATTCATGTAGATTGAGAAAATTGGGTTGCCGCTGGATCCTATGAGAGAGAATTTGTAGAATGCCTTTGAGGTGGTCTTTTAGAGCAGCTTGTGGTTGAGCACACTAGGGGAAAGGCTATTCTGGGTAGGATGTTGTGTAATGAACTGGATTTGATTAAGGAGCTTAAGGTAAAGGAGCACCCAGAAAGCAACAATTGTAATATGATAGACTTCACCCTGCAATTTCAGAGGAAGAAGCTAAAGTTAGATGTGTTAGTATTACAGTGAAGTAAAGGGAATGACTACTTTTAATGTGGAAGACAGGAGTTTGCCATCTGTTTGAGTGTCAGGAAGCAGACATGAATACAATTGCTATTACTAGGTAGAAGTTGCTTGGGATCCTGAAAGGTCTGAAGGTAGGTAAGTCACTTAAAGGATGGACTACACCCCAGGGTTCTGAAAGGGGTGCTGGGAAGACTGTGGAGGCATTGGCGATTATCTTCCAAGAATCACTAGATTCCTGCATGATTCTGGAGGACTGGAAAATTGCAAATGTCACACCACTCTTCAAGAGGGAGGAAGGCAGAAGAAAGGAAATTATAGTCTGACCTCAGTGGTTGGAAAGATGTTGGAGTTGATTGTTAAGGGTGAGGTCTGAGGGTACTTGAAGGCACATAAAGGGAAAGTCAGCAAGGCTTCCATAAGGGTAAATCTTGCCTGACAAATCATTTGGAATTCTTTGAGAAAATAACAAGCAGGATAGACAAAAGAAAATTGGTGGATGTTGTGTGCTTGGATTTTCAGAAAGCCTTTGACGAGGTGCTGCACATGATGCTGCTTAACAAGATAAGAGCCATGTATTATAGGAAAGATACCAGCATAGATAGAACATTAGCTGACTAGCAGGAGGCAAAGAGTGGGAATAAAGGAAACCTTTTTTGCTTGGCTGCTGGTGACTACTGGTGTTCCATAGGGTTCGGTGTTGGGAATGCTTCTTTTTACGTTATATGTCAATGATTTGAATGCCGGAAGTGATAGCTTTGTGATCAATTTGTGGATGATACGAAGATAGGTGGAGGGTCAGGTAGTGTTGAGGAAGGAGGGAGCTGCAGAAAGACTTTGACAAATGAGAAGAATGGCAGAGAAGTGGCCGATTCAAAACAATGCTAGAAAGTGCATGGTCATGTACTTTGGTAGTAGGAGCAAAAGAAACTGTTTTCTAAACAGGTAGAAAATTCAAAAATCTGACAGAGTCCTTGTGCAGGATTCCCCAAAGGTTAACTTGCAGGTTGAGTCAGTGAGGGGGTGGGGGAAGCTAAATACAATGTTAGCATTCATTTTGAGAGAACTACAATATGAAAGCACGAGTGTAATGCTGAGGCTTTATAAGGTACCTGTGAGGCCTCGCAGAGTATTTATTGTGAGCAGTTTTGGACCACTTATCTAAGAAAGGATGTGCTGACATTGGAGAGGGTTCAGAGAAGGTTCTTGAGAATGATTCTGGGAATGAAAGGGTTATCGTATAAGGAGCATTTGATAGCTCAAGGTCTGTACTCAGTGGAATTTAGCAGAATGAGTGGCGATCTCATTGAAACCTATTGAAAGGCTAAGACAGAGTGAGTGTGGAGGGAGATGGTTCTTATAGTGAGGGAATCCGGAATCAAGGGACACAGTGTCAGAAAGGAGGGTCGTCCACTTAGAACAGTGATGAGGAGGAACTTCTTTCATCAGAAGGTGGTGAATGTGTGGAGCTCATTGCCACAAGTGGGTGTGGAGGTCAGGTTATTTAAAGCGGAGGTCGATAGATTCTTGATTAGACAGGGAATGAAAGGTTACAAGCAGAAGGCAGGAGAATCGAGTTGAGTGGGAAAATGAATCAGCCACGGGGAAATGGCAGAGCAGTCTCAATGGGCTGAATGACCCAATTCTCCTCCTATATCTTATGGTTTTATATTCTTTATCTCCATAGATGCTGCCTTACCTGTTGTGTTCCTCCAGCATTGATAGTAAATTGACTACAGATCAACACATAGGATTGTCCTTTGAAACACAACAGATGACTATGGGTGCAGTGTAATGGGTTTCACTCAGGCCATTCACTTTATTCCATTGAATATTAGCTCATATTTTCTAAACATTAATTCTGAGCTCTTCAACTATTGCAGGGCTGTAACTGTGGTCCTTTCATAAGATCTGGGATTGACTTATAGATAAGGGTAACATGGAGACAGAGTTAAATATTAATGTATTATCAATTTCTATTGAAGTTGACGTGGAGCAGAGGCAGTCTCCAACGTGAGGACTTTCCCAGTAACAATAATGGTAAAAGACTGTAAATCTCTATCGCCTTCTGTAATCTTCTAATATCACATGCTATTTTGCAGCAAGTATGTTATTTTTCAGTTTTCAGCCGAATTCTGATCCTGTGTCTTATGGTCTTACTTACAGGGAGAAAGCAGGAGGTTGGGACTGAGAGGGAGGTGGATCAGCCAGGATGGAATGGTGGAGCAGACAATGATGGGCTGATTAGCCTAACTCTGCTCCTATATCTTAAGGTCTAATTAGCACCACGTCTTGCTCAAACATTACCTTGATAGCAAAAGCAATTGGAATTAGACTACAGCACAAAGCAGGCCATTTGGCCCACAAAGCTTGTGCCAACCACACGATGCCACTGTACAATATCCCTCCACTGTCTGCCCATCCGTGTGTCTGCCTAAATCAGGGGTTCCCAACCTGGGGTCCACAGACCCCCTGCTTAATGGTGTTGGTCCATGGCATAATAAAAGATGGGAACCCCTGGTCTAAATGTCCCTGAATTGAATCTACTGTGCCTGCTTCCACCTCTACCCCTGGCAGCACGCGGGTTTCCTCCCACGTTTCAGAGGCATACGGATTAGGGTTCATGAGTTCGGGGCATGCTATATAGGCGCCAGAGGCATAATGTTCCTACAGCACGCTATTTCCTGATGGGAGGCAAATGATGCATTTCACTGTACGTTTCGATGTTTTTATGTACGTGTGACAAATAAGGCTCTCTGCTTTAAAAGACACTACAGAAAGGCACTAAACCAAGTTCCTGTCCAATCTCTTGACTAGACGTGAAAGATCTCATTGGATCATCCAAAGAAAAGCAGGACAACTGTCCGAGCTGCCACTTCTCTATCAGTCAAGTTCCAACACTAGAACCGATTTCAAACCGTGAGAGCAGAGATTTGGACAGATGTCTAAATGATAGGTCAACAACATAGGCAAAAAGGTCCTTCTGAAAAGGAGGGAATAAAGGTTTAAAATGGAAGTTCTGAACTTCGGGTCCTGACAGCTGAAACTATGGTTCACAAAAAAAAGCAAAATAAATTTATTATCAAAATGTGTATACGTCACCAGATACTACCCTGAGATTCATTTTCCTGTGGGCATCTACAGAAAAATTTAAAAAATTACTATAGAATTTATGAAAAACTATACATAAACAAGGACTGACAAACAACTAGCGTGCAAAAGAAGATTAATCATGTAAATAATATAAAAAGTAAATACATAATATTGAGAAGATGAGTTGCAGAGTCTTTGAAAGTGAGTCTGTAGATTTTGGAATCAGTTCAGAGTTGAGGTGAGTGAAGTTATCCACACTGGTTCAGGAGCCTGATGGTTAAGGGGTAGTAACTATTCCTGGACCTGGTGGTGTGGGATCGAAGGCTCCTGTACCTCCTGCCTGATGGTTAAGGGGTACTAGCTATTCCTGGACCTGGTGGTGTGGGATCAAAGGCTCCTGTACCTCCTGCCTGATGGTTAAGGGGTACTAGCTATTCCTGGACCTGGTGGTGTGGGATCGAAGGCTCCTGTACCTCCTGCCTGATGGTTAAGGGGTACTAGCTATTCCTGGACCTGGTGGTGTGGGATCGAAGGCTCCTGTACCTCCTGCCTGATGGTTAAGGGGTATTAACTATTCCTGGACCTGGTGGTGTGGGATCGAAGGCTCCTGTACCTCCTGCCTGATGGTCATACTGATGGAGTGATAACAATTGGGGACATTCATGGAAGTAGAAAAGAATGGAGATCTCAGAAAGTTGTAGAGCTGGAATGGTTACAGAGGGAGGAAGCGCTGGGACACGGCGACTTGTAACAGAAAGAATAATTCATATTCTCACTTGCCATAGCAGTGGGATCATTCTAATTCCATTCTTTCTTTCAAATGACACCATGGCCTGGCCCTTCCTCCCTTTGTAAATATTCCACTGTAACCATCCCCTCCACTGTCAGATTTCAGAACGATCCATGAGCCTTACTATTTTGCTCCCTTTTTGCACTATTTATTATTTTAAAGTATATTTCTTATTGTAGCTTAAAATATAATAATTTATGTATTGCACTATTCTGCTGTCACAAAACAAATTTCATGACATATTTTACAACATACCTGATCCTGGTTCTTTTTTTCTCAGTATAAGATGCTGCTGGTATTGAGTAACATAGCTTTAAGTTAATGTTTGATGATTGACATAATTCACTGGCAATTTAATAATTTAAAGAGCTGTCCAGAGGAATAGTTACATCCAGACATGACAAAAATGAGTATCAACTGCTCTGAGATGGAGGAAGCATTAAATAATGTTTTGGAGATAGCTGCGTTTGTGTTGGACTGAAAGAGAGGTTTGAAGCTCGTCTTGGAGTCAAATGTAACATTAAAGACGTAAGAGTTCTGAATCAGACTAAAACAATGCTACGACCATCAGGCAGGAGGTACAGGAGCCTTAGGTCCCACGCCACCAGGTTCAGGAACGGTTATTACCCTACAACCATTGGGCTCCTGAACCGTCATGGATAACTTCACTCACCACAACTCTGAACTGATTCCACAACCTATAGACTCACTTTCAAGCACTTTTTACAACTCATGTCCTCAATATTATTTATTTATTTTTTATTTGTTCAGACCATTTTCTTTTGCACACTGGTTGTTTGTCAGTCCTTGCGTATAGATTTTCACTGATTCTATTGTATTTCTCTGTTTTACTGTGAACGCCCGCAAGAACATAAATCTCCAGGTTATATATGGTGATGTATTTGCACTTTGATAATAAATTTACTTTAAACTTTGAATTTACTTCAGATGCGGACTTACCAATGTTTTGTACAGTTGCAATTTAACTTTCCAACTCCTGTATTTTTAGATGAAGACTCGCATACAAAAAGCACAAAAGCACAGAGTTTTATATATATTTGCATAATTTATCTTTTTTGCACATTGGTCATTTGCCAGTATTTACTTACGTGCAGTTTTTCATAAATTCTGTTGTATTTCTTTATTTTCCTGTGAGTGCCTGCAAGGAAATGAATCTCAGAATGGTATATGGTGATAACAAATTTGCTTTGACTTTGACTTTAGAACAGTTGGGACAGGGTTGGTGCTCAGAATACAGAGACGGTGAGGAGGACAGAAGCCCGCAGCTGGATGTTGGGCGAACAGTGTGACAGGGATCCAGGCCTTCAGAAGGGAGACACCTGATTAACATACCTCAGCCTTTGGGGCTGGTTATGGTTGCTTCAGACATAAGGAACAGTCACACTGACACTGATGGGTCTTTAATTCTAATGAAGGGATGTCCTGAATTAATTGGAAAGGAAATTAGTACATTAATATTTAAAGATGAGCTTTATTTGTAACATTTCCAGTTTAACGGCATCTTCCCCACAGCATGATGACCAAAACTGAACACAATTGTACAAATGTGGCCCCACCACATCTTATACAGCCGCAGTTCGGTAAAGATAAAGATTAGCTTTATTTGTCACATGTGCATTGAAACATCAAAACATGCAGTGAAGTGCATTGCTTGCATCAAATCAAATCAGTGAGGGTTGTGCTGGATAATCCAACAAGTTTTGCCATGCTCCTGGCACCAACGCAGCATGCCCATGACCCGAACCCATACATCTTTGGAATGAAGGAGAAAACCGGAGTACCCGGGGGGATCTCACTAGGTCACAGGGAGAACATCCAAACCACTTGCAGACAGCGGTGGCAATTGAACCCAGCCGGTGCTCTAAAGCGATGCACTAACTGGTCATAAATAAACCCTTATTTTGAGAAGTTTATGATGAGGGCTTGTTGTAAACCCTGCAGATAGTAGGATATCTCAGTTGTGTTGTGGTATCAGCGAAGAAGAGGTTGAATTTAATGGCTGTGCAGGCCATATCATTAGGCCAAAGGTCATTTAAGGCATTGTCAAAGGTTAGAGGGAGAAGGCAGGAGAATGGGGTTGAGAGGGATAATAAATCAGCCATAATGAAATGGTGGAACAACCCTGAGATTTATTTTCTTGCAGGCATTCACAGTTAAACAGAGAATTACAGGAGAATCAATGAAAAACTATAGATAAGGACTGACTAACAACCAGTGTGCAAAAGAATGGCTGAATGGCCTAATTCTGCTCCTATGTCTTTTGGTCTTCTATATGATCTAAGAGATGTGAATGTGGGCTGAAGGGAGTTGGAGATAAAAGGATGAAACTGTTTTGATGAGTGAGGACGGCAGGTGGAGAGTGAGATTAGTCACCTTGTTGGGAATTGCTGAAAACTAGGATGTTTTAAACAGCGGGAGACTAACAGATGTGGGTGTTCAAAGGGATCAGAGCATGCTGGTTCATGAGGCACGACATGTGAACTAACATGCATTTTTTATTTGTTTCATTGACACGTAATTTTATTATCAAAGTAGGTCTATTTTACCATGCACTAGCCTGAGATTCAGTTTCTTGTTGTCACTTACAGGAAGAAAAAGATGTACAAGAGTGAAAGAGCTATGTGAGTGAAGTTATCCACAATAGTTCAGGCTCCTGGACTGACATAGAAAACTTCACCCACCTCGACTCCAAACCTATCGCACAACTTACAATTGCACTTTCAAGGACTCTACAGTTCATCTTCTCAGCTTCTTTCTATCTATCTACCTATCTATCTATCTATTTGTGTTTGTTTGTTTATTTATTTATTTTACTTTTGTTTAAACTTAGTTTGTCCTATTTTGCACATTAGTTGCCAGTCTTTGAGTGTAATGTTTCTAATATATATTTCTGTGAATTCTTGCAAGAAAATGAATCTCAAGGTAGTATATGCTGACATGCACTTTGATTGTTATTTCCCTTGAACTTTGAAAAGGAAAACCAATAGAACCGTAAAGAAACCGTACATAAACTAAGAGAGACAGTAAAGTATAAAAGAATGTGTAAAATTGTAAAAAAAGGTGAAATGTGTGACAGAACTGTGCAAATAGAAAATAATACTGAGAAGATGGGTTGTGAGGAGACCTTGAGAGTGTGTCGGTAGTTTGCAGTCAGTTTGGAGCAGTGGTGAGTGAAGTTATCCACACCGGCTCAGAAGCCTGATGGTTAATAGGTAATGACTGCTCCTGAACCTGGTAATGTGGTTGTGAGGCGCCTGTACCTATTTCCTGATGGCAGCAGTGAGAAGGGTGCGTGGCCTAGATGGTCAGGGTCCTTGACAATGAATGCTGTTTTCCTGCAACAACGCTCCTTGTAGATGTGCTATTCGATGGGGCTGGGCTGTTTCCACCACTTTATGTAGGCTTTTCTATTCCTGGGCATTTCCATACCAGGCTGTGATGCAACTAGTTAGGACACACTTGCCACTGTGCATCTACGGGAGTTTGTCAAAATTCTAGGTGACATTTCAAATCTACACAAACACTGAGGAAAGCAGAGACGCTGTTGTGACTTCTTTGTGATGACTGAGGAGACTGAGGTCCTTTAACATCTGCCGGATGATGCTGAGGATGTTCTATGCATCTGTGGTGGCCAGTGCTATCATGTTTGCTGTTGTGTGCTGGAGCAGCAGGCTGAGGGTAGCAGACACCAACAGAATCAACAAACTCATTCATAAGGCCAGTGATGTTGTGGGGGTGGAACTGGACTCTCTGACGGTGGTGTCTGAAAAGAGGATGCTGTCCAAGTTGCATGCCATCTTGGACAATGACTCCCATCCACTCCATAATGTACTGGTTATGCACAGGAGTACATTCAGCCAGAGACTCATTCCACCAAGATGCAACACTGAACGTCATAGGAAGTCATTCCTGCCAATTTCCCTCGGGATCAATAAAGTATGTCTGTCTGTCTGTTTATGTGCTGGTCTCATGGCAGACCCTCTGATAGGATAATGCCAAGGAACTTAAAACTTCTGTCCATCTCCACCTCAGTTCCCCGAATGGACCTCTGGACTCTTCCTCCTGCAGTCAAAATGTAGCCTTTGTTCCAAGTGTAACTGAGTGCAAAAATAAGGAAAGCTTGCACAGAAGGCTTTATTTTTAGTCTTTACTGAATGAGACTATTCTGCCTTTCAGGTCCATGATAGCATCCAGCTGTTCAATTCCCACTTTCCAAATTTACCTGCTTCCCATCAGCTTTTTCTCTGCCATGTGTGGGCCTACACTAGGGATAATTTATAGTGGCCGGTTGAGGTGCCTGCACATCTTCGGGGTGGAGTGGGTGGCGGGAAACACAGTGAGAACGTGCAAACTCCACACCCACAGCACCAAAGTCTGGATGGAACTTGGCCTCTGGAGCTGTGAAGCGGAACCAGGTCCATTATCACTGACATTATGTTGTTTTGGGCCAGCAGCGCAGTGCAATACATAAAAATAACTCTAAGTTACAATAAGAAATATTAAAAGATAGATAAGCAGTGTTGAAAAAGAGAATAATACATGTAGGTAGTGTTCATGGACCATTCATAAACCAGGGGAAGAAGCTGAGTGTTGGCTTTCAGGCTTCTGTTCCTCCTCTCATTTCACTGCTCATCTCTTCCCCTCTCCCCTTCCTGCCAGTTATTTCACTGGGGCTGGAGATTTAGCCTGCAAGCCGCTTTTCCCTTTCCATCAACACAACAGACTCTGCCGATGTTGGACATCTTGAGCAGCACACACAAAATGCTGGAGGAACTCGGCAAGTCAGGCAGCATCCATGGAGGAACATAGTAGATGTCTCAGGTTGACACCCCTCATCTGGACTGAAGGACTGAGGGAAGATTGGAGGAATGGGGAGGAGCAAGAGCTGGGAGGCGATTGGTGGATCCAGTAAGGAGGGGTGGCTGGCGGGTGGGGGAGGGGAGAGTGAAAATAAGGACAGAGGCTGGGAGGAGGCACCAGACAGACTGCAGATGGTTGAAATCTGGAGCAACACACACAAAGTGTAGGAGGACTTCAGCAGGTCAGGCAGCATCTATAAAGGGCAATGATCTGGGCCAGGACTGGAAAGGAAGAAGTCTTTAGAATATGTGAGGAAACTGAACCACCCAGTGGAAACCTACACGGTCACGGGGGGATACATGCAAATTTCTTACAGACAGCAGTGGAACTGAACCCAGGTTGCTGGCACTGTAATTGTGATATGCCTGCTGCCCAAAATTAAACAGGCCGGCAACAGAGGACTGCAGGTAGCCATGGTGAATGGAGCACAGATGCACGATGAGACGGTGAACTGCTCACACTGATGCAGAAGAGGCCACATCCAGGCCATCGGATGCAATCAAAGGCCAGAGGATTTCTGTGTGGAAGTCTGCCTTACCTGTAAGGGTTGTTCAAGGCCATGGATGGTGGTGAGAGGGATGGGACAGCTTCCTGGGCTTCCTATCTGTAAAATAGGAGAGGGATGATGGGCTTAGAAAATGAGGAACGGGGTCAGCACAACCTTTCTTTCGTAAAGGAAATGTTTTGATTGGCCTGCTCCTGGTTTAATTCCATGTAGTCATGTAGTAATAGAGTCATAGAGCATGACAGCACAGAAACAGGCCCTTTGGCCCATCTAGCCAAACTATTATTCTGCCTAGTCCCATCAACCTGCACCTGGACCTTAGCCCTCCATATCCCTCCCATCCGTGTACCTATCCAAATTTCTCTTACATGTGGACATGAATCTGCATCCATCACTTCCACTGGCAGCTCGTTCCATCCTCTGAGTGAAAAGTTTCCCCTCATGTCCCCTTAAATATTTCACCTTTCACCTTTAACCTTTGACTTCTAGTTCTAGTCTCACCCAACCTCGGTAGGAAAAGCCTGCTTGGATTTGCCCTATAAACACCCCTCACCATTTTGTATAGCCCTATCTAATCTCCCCTGTTTCCCTCAAGCTCTTGTGAGAGAGAGAGAGTTGGTAACATAGTACATAAAGCATTATGGCACAGTACAAGTTCTTCAGCCAACAATCTTGTGCCAATCTTTTAACCTACTCCACGATCAATCTAACCCTTCACTCCCACATAACCCTCCATTTTTCTATCATTATGTGCCTATCTATTCTTAAATGTCCTAATATAGCAGCCTCTACCCTCAACCCTGGCAGGATTTTCCACACAATTACCACTCTCTGTGCAAAGAACTTGCCTCTGATAACTGCCCTGTACAGTACTTTCCTCCAATCACCTTAAAATTATGCCCCTTTGTATTAGTTTTTTCCACCAGAGAAAAAGTCACCGACTGTCCACTCAGTCTATATCTCATATCAAGTTGTCTCTCATCCTCCTTTAAATGACAAAGTCAGAAAATGGTGTAAGAAAAGTAAGTTTTTATTAAAGATGCATGCAGAACCGGTAGAAAGGCTGCAAAAGGGATTGTAAAGTTAATTTATGACAGTAGTTAATGATGGATCTGTTACTGTAGAATTCTGATGTATCTGGGCACTTGGGATGAGAGAATGGGTGATGATGGTGACATCTGATGAGTACGCAATTGATCTGTGGTTAGAATTGATCCATGGACCAATTAATCAATCAATACGCCCAAATCACGTGGATCTCACATTTCCTGTCGGTGTTCTGAGTCGGCGATGTAAATGGAGCAAACTGGTCACCCGCTGGTCAGGCAGGATTGGACTTTAGCATCCAGCAGACAGCCTCCCTGTCCTATCAATTTTAAATGAGGACTAAGTACTGGGTTTAAAGAATAAATAATTTACAAGGGGATTCTCAGATGTCAGATGGGTTGAGGGATGAACAATGTAGTCAGGCACAGACCATGAAACTGGAGTTAAAGGAAAGGAAATGCATTTTTGGAACAGTTCCCGTGATACTTGGTTCTAACGTTGCGCTCGGTGATCTTAGCCTCACTCATCTGACCTGATGCCCCCTATCGTGGACTTCAGGAAGGTGCAGATGAGCCACCCCCCTCTGCAAATCATCTCATCCCTACAGATAACTTAGTGCACCAAGTGCCTGGGAGTTCACATCATGGATGACCTCCCCTGGTCCCTTAATATCACCTTCCTGAACAAGAAGCCCAGCAGCACCTCCACTTCCTAAGGAGACTGAGGCAAGCGAGGCTCCCCCTCCTCCACTACCATCTTAACTACATTTTGCAGGAGCCGCATTGAGAGTGGCCTGACAAGTTGCGTCTCCATCTGGTATGGATGCAGTCAAGCTTCGGACTGGAAGTCCCCACAAAGGACAATAGACAATAGACAATAGGTGCAGAAGTAGACCATTCAGCCCCTCGAGTCTGCACCGCCATTCTGAGATCATGGCTGATCATTCACTATCAATACCCAGTCCCTGCCTTGTCCCCATATCCCTTGATTCCCCTATCCATTGGATATCTATCTAGCTCCTTCTTGAAAGCATCCAGAGAATTGGCCTCCACCGTCTTCCGAGGCAATGCATTCCACACCTCCACAACTCTTGGGAGAAGAAGTTTTTCCTCAACTCTGTTTTAAATAACTGACCTCTTATTCTCAATCCATGACTGTGAGAACAGCAGAGAGGATCACAGGGTGTCTCCCTACCATCCATTGTGGACACTTATCAGGAGTGCTGCGTACGCAGGGTTTGTGTTATTAAGGATCCCACGCATCACCATTCAGCATCCTCTTAAACTTTCTACCATCAGGAAGGAGACTCCAAAGCATAAAAACAGGAATGGTCAGGATGGGAAACAGCAACAGGCACAAAATGCTAGAGGAACTTAGCAGGTCAGGCAGCACCTCTGGGAAAAAGTCCAATTGATGTTTTGGGCCGAGACCCTTCAACACGACTGGAGGAAAAAGATGAAGAGTAGATTTAAAAGGTGGGGGGGTGGTGTGAGAAACACAAGTAATAAGTGAAAGCAGGAAGAGAAGGGATGAAGTAAATAGCTGGGAAATTGATTGGTGAACGAGATACAGGGCTGGAGAAGGGAGAGTCTGATAGGAGAGGACAGAAGGCCATGGAAGAAGGAAAAAGCGGGAGGAACACCAGAGGGAGGCAATGGGTAGGAAACAAGATAAAGTGAGAATGCGAAACAGGGGTCGGAGAATGGTGACAGGGAGGGGGTTGAGAAATCGATGTTCATGCCATCAGGTTGGAGGCTACTCAGACAGAATATAAGGTGTTGCTCCTCCAAACAGAGTGAGGCCTCATCGCAACAACGGAGAAGGCCATGGATAGACATCAGAATGGGAATGGGAAGTGAAATTAAAATGGGCGGCCACTGGAATATCCCATTTTTACTGGCAGACAGAGCCTAGATGCTCGGCAAAGCAGTCTCCCAATCTACATCGGGTTTCACCAATATACAGGAGACCACTCTAGAAGCACCGGACACAGTATATGACCCCAACAGACTCACAGGTGAAGTGTCACCTCATCTGGAAGGATTGTTTGGGGCCCTGAATGGTAGTGAGGGAGGAGGTGTAGGGGCTGGTGTAGCACTTGTTCTGCTTGCAAGGATAAGTGCCAGGAGGGAGTCTGCTTCGCTGAGCATCTACGCTCTGTCCGTCAGAAGAAACGAGATCTCCCAGTGGCCACCCATTTTAATTCCACTTCCCAGTCCCATTCCGTTATGTCTATCCATGGCCTCCACTACTGTCGTGATGAGGCCATAGTCAGGTTGGAGGAACAACATCTTATATTACATCTGGGTAACCTCCAAACTGATGGCATGAACATCAATTTCTCAAACTTCTGGTAATGCTTCCCCCCTTCACCATTCCCCATCCCCTTTTCCCTTTCTCACTTTATCTCCTTGTTCACCCATTGCCTCCCTCTCATTCTCCTCCCCTGCTTTCTTTCTTCTGTGACCTTCTGTCCTCTCCTATCAGACTTCCCCTTCTCCAGCCTTGTATCTCTTTCACCTATCGATTTCCCAGCTCTTTACTTCATCCCTTCCCCTCCCTGTTTCAGCCATCGCCTGGTGTTTCTCTCTCTCCTCCCTCCACCTTTTAACTCGACTCCTCATCTTTTTTTCTCCACTCCTACCGAAGGGTCATGGCCCAAAATGTCGACTGTACTTTTGCACGTAGATGCTGCTTGACCTGCTGAGTTCCTCCAGCATCTTGTGTGTGTTGCTCGGATTTACAGCATCTGCAGATGTTCTCTTGTTTGTGATAGGATGGGAAGCAGTTCTTTCCCTCAGTCCGTTAGGCTTCTTAACTTCTTGCTGTATTGCATTCGAAGCGTCACTGGTTAATCCATTCCATACCTTGCAATATTTAATTTATGCATTTTAGTTTATTATTTATGTGTGATTCATCTGTAGATTTTATCCTTTTCCCTTTATAAGTTAACATGTGTTACGTGTGCTATGTGTACTACTGTGCTTTATGCCCTGGTTTGGAGAAGTGTCTCATCCTATACACATTATATGGTTATATACATTATATGCATGTATATAGTTAAAAGACAATAACCGTGAATTGACTTGTTTCCCTTTCTTAAGCATAAAAATTGCAATATCGGAGCCCATTCACTTCCTCCCTTAGCTCCATTGGAGGGCCCCAAACAAAGTTCAAAGCTCAAAGTAAATTTGCAATTAAAATATATTATGTCACCATATGCAGCTCTGAGTTTCACTTTCTTGCAAGCACACTAATAACCATGATAGAATCAATGAAAGTTCACACCATTAGGGTGGACACCCAGTGTGCAAAAGACAATAAACTGTGCAAATACAAAAGAAAAAAAGAATACTAATAATAAATAAGTAAGCAATAAATATTGAGAACATGAAATGAGGAGCCTTTGAAAATGAGTCCATAGTTTGTGGGAACAATTCAGTGATGGGGCAAGCGAAGTTGAGTGACATTATCACGTCTGGTTTGGGACCCTGATAGTTGAGGGGTAATAACTGTTCCTGAACCTGGTGGTGTGAGTCCTGAGGCTCCTGTACCTTCTTCCTGATGACAGCAGTGAGAAGAGAGCATGACCAGGGTCCCTGATGATAAATACTGCTTTCCTGTGACAACGTTTTGTGTAGATGTGCTCAAGATGGGGAGGGCTGTGCCCATGAAGAGAGTGGAACATGGGAGAAAGGGAAAGAGGAGGGTTGTATCCACAATATTTTGCAGGATTTTCCATTAAGGCATTGGTGTTTCCATACCAGGCTGTGATGCATCCAGTCAGTATGTTCTCCACCACACATTTGTGGAAATTAGTCAAAGTTATAGACGTCATGCTGAAACTCTGCAACCTCCTAGGGAAATTGAGGCACTGCCATGCTTTCTTCATAATTGCATTTACGTGCTGTGCACAGGACAGTTCATCTGAAATAGTAATTTAAAGTTGCGGACCCTCTTCATCTCTGATCCCCTACTTTTGAGGGCTGGCTCATAGACATCCTGAAAGTTAATGATCAGCTCCTTGATGTTGCTGACATGGAGTAAGAAATCGTTGTTAAGGTACCAGTCAGCAGATTTTCAATCTCCCTCCTATATGCTGATTCATCACACGTTTGATTTGGCCAATGACAGTGGTGTCATCAGCAAATTTAAATATGATTGGAGCTGTGCATAGCTATACAGTCATTAGTGTAAAGTAAGTAGAGCAAGGGGCCCAAGCATCCAGCCTTGTGGTGCATCTGTGCATTGAGGACAAAGTCTTGGAGCTTATTGGCTAGTTTTAAGGGGAAGATGGTGTTGAATGATGAGCGATCCTTCCAGGTGAGACAACACTTCACCTGCAAATCTGCTGGGGCTGTCTACTGTATCTGATACTCAGGATGCAACCTCTTCTACAGTGAAAAATCTTCCCTTTGTCAAGCACCTTCGCTCCATCTGAAACAAGCAGGATTTCCTCACGATGAGGAGCAACACCTCATATTCCATTTGGGTAGCTTCCAACCCGATGACATGAGCCTCAATATCTCTAATCTCTGGTAATTTCCCCCCACTCCTCCTTGCCTCTTCTTCCATTTACCACCCTGGCTCCCTTCTTACCTCTTCCCTTCTTCTCACCTGCCTATCACATCCCACCTCCCCCCGCCCCGGTGTCCCTCCTCTTTCCCCTTCTCCCATGTTTCACTCTCTTCTCCTATCAAATACCTTCTTCTTCTTCAACCTTTTACCTTTTCCACCTATCACCTCCCAGATTCTTACTTAATCCCCTTTCCCCTGCCAACCTGGTTTCACCTATCATGCGTCAGCTTGGACTCATTCCCATCCCCCCGCTTGGCTTCTGCCCTCTTCCTTTCCAGTCCTGAAGAAGGATCTCGACCTGAAACGTCGACTGTTTATCCATTTCCACAGATGCTGCCTGACTTGCTGAGTCCCTCCTGCGTTTTTTCTGTTTAACAACTGCAGTTCCCTGTACTAAAATCCCACTGCTATCCTCATGCAACACCACTGTTTGTGATGTCTGGATAGGGACAAACTTGCATTGATATGTCCCTTTCCTGATTCCAGGACGTTGCCAAGTTCTTAACAGTCAGCCAAGCATAGCTGACTGATGACGTGTCTCGGCCTGAATCCCATGCCACCAGGTTCAGGAACAGTTACTACCCTTCAACCTTTACACTCCTGAACCAGCGCTAGTACCTTCACTCACCACAA
This sequence comes from Hypanus sabinus, assembly GCF_030144855.1. NCBI lineage: Eukaryota > Metazoa > Chordata > Chondrichthyes > Myliobatiformes > Dasyatidae > Hypanus > Hypanus sabinus. The sequence continues at coordinate 115,989,095 of NC_082713.1, read as the reverse complement.
CAGTGAACTGATTCCACAACCTATGGACTCACTTTCAGGAATCTCCGACTCATATTCTCAGTATTGTCTGTCTATCCACTATCTATCCATTTGTTGATTTTTGCACATTGTTTGTTTGTCTGTCTTTGTGTGGAGTTTTTCCTTGCTTCAGTTGCATTTCTTTGTTATTTGCAAGAAAATGAATCTCAGGGGAATATATGAAGGTGTGTACATACTTTGATAATATATTTACTTTGAACTTTGAAACATTGATTATTTATTCTTCTCCATAGGTACTGCCTGAGTTCCTCCAGCAGTTTTGCATATTGCTCAAGATTTCCAGCATCCGTAGAATCAAAGGTTCAAAGGTTCAATTTAATGTCAGAGAAATGTGTACAATATACATCCTGAAATGCTTTTTCTTCACAAAACATCCACGAAAACAGAGAAGTGCCCCAAAGAATGAATGGCAGTTAAATGTGAAGACCCCAAGTTCCCCCCCCCCCCAAGATCCCCTCTCCTGTGCACAAGCAGCGGCGAGCAATAATCCCCCCTCTGCCCACTGGCAAAACAGAAAGCGCAGCTGCTAAGCACAAGCGTGAGCTAAGCGATAGCAAAGACACAGACCTTGCAGTTACCCCAAAGCCTATTGCAATTGATCCGGCATTCGACATACCACAGGTTCTCTCTCTCCCTAATAAGGGAGAAGGAGGTGTAACCCACTTTCACAGTGAGCGGGAGACATAACAACAACCCGCTGGTTTACAAGTTTAAAAAGTCCATTTTATCGCTTCTTTACGAGCTCTATGTCTGAAGATTGCAAAGATCTCGGGTCTTTGCGCCCACAGCGAAAGATTTTCCGGCCTTCCCGATGACACAAGAATCTCCTGCTGTGGCACTGACCCTCGATCTGCCCGCCTCCAGAGCCCCGAGATCCTAGGTTTCCACGCACTAGGCCGCCTCTCCAGTGCCTTTGGAGAATACTGGTGACCAGTGAGCACAGCCTGAAGGTGAGGGGGAAATGTTTTAAGCTTTTTTCAGGGAAGTTGCTTTTACACAGAGAATGAATGGTGCCAGCAACATGCCACCAGGAGAAGTGCTGGAAACAGATACGGGAGAGATAAAGGTTCACTTTAGTTGTCACACGTAGAGGACGTTGAAACATCCAGTGAAATGCACTGTTTGTATCAATAATCAGCTCAGTCTGAGGGTGTGCGGGGGGCAGCCTCCAGGTATCCCCATGCCTCCGGCACCAGCATAGCAAGCCTGCAAACTTACCTCATCTTTGCAGGAAACCCAAAGTCCTGGGGAGAAGGGACACAAACTCCTTACAGGTAGCGGCAGGAATTTGACCCCCAATCAGTGATCTCTGGTGTTGTAAAGCCTTGCACTAACCACTACCCTACCATATCGATGGGCACATGAGCAGGCAGGGAGTAGCATGTGCAGACAGTGGCGCAGTTAAAGTTGGCACTACGGTCACCAAAGATTTGATGGACAGAAGGGCCTGGTCTGTCTGTTCTGTGTTCTATATGGGTAGCAGACACACATGAATGTCAGCACCCTGACTTGGAATCCCTTCGTCCCTGCTGGGTCAAAATAGAACAACGACCTGCCCAGAGTCACAGTGGGAGCACCATCGCCAGAGGCTGTGCAGGGTCTGCACCCTTCTTAATGAGCTTAATCAGATTCCTTCTTCTTCACCCTAGCAAGGATAGTGTGGTGCAGCAGTGTAGCTGTTAGGGTAATGAGTTACTGCACCAGCGATTGGAGTTCTATTCCCACTGCTCTCTGCCAGAAATTTGTATGTTCTCCCTGTGACTGTCGGGTTTCCTCCACGTACTCCGGTTTCCTCCCACGTTCCAAAGATGCGCGAGTCAGAGGAAGGAACCTACAGGCATGCGATGTTGGCACTAGAAACATGGTGACAATTGCAGGCTGCCCCCCGCACATCTTGGACTGTGTTTGTCCTTGATGCAAACAGCACCTTTCTCTGTATGTTTCAATGTACTTGTGACAAGTAAAGCAAATCTTTTCTGAATTCTTGGATTTATGCTGGGGCCTGTATCTGGCTCCCCCATGGTTCCTGATTAAAGATTAGAACCAGGCTTCCATATGGCATTAGGACGGTTTGCCATCTTCAGCTGTGTTGACTGAGCAAGCCTCGCAAACACGTACGAAGCAGGCCAGCTGCCGAGCCCACCTTCCTGAGCTGCCGACTGCCGACAGCATAACACACCACAGGAAGTTCTCCGGAATGCCATCTGAGAACTGCTTTGCTGACAGGGCGAAGTGAGCCTAACTTTGGCAGTGTGTAGAAGGGAATTTTAGTGTCATGGGTTACTGCTTTCGAGAATTCACAACTCAGTGTCAGTTTCTATTCTAACCCTCAACTCATGTTCTCAGTACTATTTAGAAACATAGAAAACCTACAGCACAATACAGGCCCTTCGGCCCACAAAGCTGTGCTGAACATGTCCCTACCTTAGAAATTACCTAGGGTTACCCATAGCCCTCTATTTTACTAAGCTCCATGACCCTATTGTATCCACCTCCACCACCGTTGCCGGTAGCCCATTCCACACACCCATCACTCTCTAAGTAAAAAAACTTACCCCTGACATCTCCTCTGTACCTACTCCGCAGCACCTTAAACCTGTGTCCTCTTGTGGCAACCATTTCAGCCCTGGGAAAAACCTCTGACTATCCACACGATCAATCCTTCTCATCATCTTATACATCTCTATCTGGTCACCTCTCATCCTCCGTCATTCCAAGGAGAAAAGGCTAAGTTTAACTCAACCTATTCTCATAAGGCATGCTCCCCAATCCAGGCAACATCCTTGTAAATCTCCCCTGCTCCCTTTCTATGGCTTCCACATCCTTCCTGTAGTGAGGTGACCAGAACTGAGCACAGTACTCCAAGTGGGGTCTGACCAGGGTCCTATATAGCTGCAACATTACCTCTCGGCTCCTAAACTCAATTCCACAATTGATGAATGCCGATGCACCATATGCCTTCTTAACCACAGAGTCAACCTGCGCAGCTGCTTTTATTTTCTATTTTTGTTCGGTATTGCAGTTTGTGTTGTTTTTTACACTAGTTGTTTGTTAGTCATTGTGTGTAGTTCTTCACTGTTTCACCATATTTCCTTGTTCTGCTGTCTATGCCCACAGGAAGATGAATCTCAGGGTTGTATATAGTGACATGCATGTACTTTGACAGTAAATTAACTTTCAGCTTTCTGATGCTGCATGCAAGGGGAAGGTGTAATCAGTGGAAACATCCTTAAAGAAAGAAATACAACTTATACATGGCACTGTGAAGGGTCCCAAGACTTTTGAGGCATTTTCATAAATTGCGTCCACTATCGCAGTGGGAACAACTGCCCGGTGTCACAGTGGGAGCACCTTCGCCAGATCTCCATCACTTCTTCATGAGCTTCATGAGTGATGGACCTTGCCAGCGAGACCCACATCCCAGACAGTGTGGCACACTGGTGTAGCCATTAATGTAACGCTTTATAGAGCCAGTAATCGGAGTTCAATTCCCGTTGCTGTCTGCAAGAAGCTTGTATGTTCTCCCTGTGATCGCATGGGTTTCCTGTTTCCTCCCACATTCCAAAGACGTCGGAGCAAGTTGTGGGCATGTACTATCTACTATGTATTGTATGACTTTGCACAGAGATTGTCCAAAAGAAGTGAGACAATGATTGGGTAATCTATTTTATTTCAGTGACATTGGTCAAGAGTTATCTCAAAAATCACCCTTCCAGCATCACTACTTCATCATTTCCTGTAGGAGTTACCTTATGTACAGACATTCCTGTACCTTGTGTCACCTCGTGGGCATATAATCAATCCACATATATAAACTCACTTATGTATTTATATTTATTGTGTGTTTTTTTTTACTTATTATTATGTTCTTTATCTTACTGTGTTTTTTTGGGGGCTGCAAAAGATTCAGCGTAACAATTATTTGTTCTTCGCACTTGTGTGCTGCAAAAGACATTGAAGAATCTTGAATCTCACTAAGAGTCACTGTGATACATCTGTAGAATCATAGAAAAGTGAGAGTGTGAGAGTGGAAATCGAAAACAAAAGCAGCTAATGTTGGGAACACTTGGCTGAAGCTCTGGGAAGAGAAATGGAGGCAATGTTTCCGGTCGTGGTCCCCTTGTGAGGGACACGAGGTTGTACATGTGCCTTAAGCTAAATGCCAATTTTGTTATTTGTTAATTTATCTGTGATAATATTACTGTATGTGTTGTATGTGAGTTATATGTACTGTGTTGTGCGCCTTTGTCCGGAGGAATGTTGCTTCGTTTGTTGGTGTACATATGTCTGGTTGAGTGACGATAAACTTGACCTTGAACCTGAACTTGTACAGCACAGAAACAGGCCCTTTGGCTCACCACATCCCATGCCCATCTACCCTATTCCCAGTTGTCTCCTTTAGGTCCATATCCGTCTGTGCTTTACCTGCAGGAGTGCCTATTTCAATCAGAATCGGATTTATCATCATCGACTTGTATGATGCAATGTGTTGTTTTGCGCAGCATTACTGTGTAAAGATATAAAAGTTATGAAGAGTTACCAAAGTAAAGAACAATGAAGTGGTACTTATGCGAAATCTGATGGTGGAGGGGAGGAAGCTGTTTCTAAATCATTGGGTGTGTGTCTCCAGGCTCCTGTACCTCCTCCCTGATGTTAGGAATGAGAAGAGGGCCTGTGCCAGATAGTGAGGGGTCTTCATGATGGATGTTGCCTTGTTGAGGCACCGCCTCTTGAAGATGTCCTCGATGGTGGGGAGGTTGTGTCTGTGATGGAGCTGATTGAGTCTGCAACCCTCCGCAGCCTCTTACAATCATGTACTTTGGAGCCTCTATCCTCAGTAGCAATACAACCAATCAGAAAGTTCTCCACTGTACATCTGTAGAAATTTGTAATAGTCTCTGGTTAGCTTGTAAATGTTAAAATCCCACCTAAATGTAGTGACTGTATCTGATGGAGGCACTTCTGGAGGCATAGTGGGAACATTGGTCTCTTCCTACTTATCTCGGTGGAAACTTCTCTATGCATCGGTCAGAGTGTGGCGGACTAAGGGTTAAAGTCTCATCGCTGATTGCGGGGCACTCCCTCACCGCCCTGGGAGTGTCTGTCTGGATTGCTGTACGGGTGTGTGGGATGAACCTCTGCAGTTTATCTGATTGTAAGCTTACATTGAGTAGCGTCTGGCATGTTTTAAAGCGTCGTTGCACCAGGATCTGCTCAGAGCCAGGCGTGAAGGAAAGCATCCAGCGATGGAAACCTTTTCCAGCTACATCAATCAGAATCCCATCACACCTCTCAAACCACACACTCTGTTCCAAAACACAGCTTTCTTTCTAATATATTAAAGTAAATCAGAACAGCTGGCATTGCTGGTAGAAATGTTGCATCATTGCTCCAGTGATCTGGGTTCGACCCTGACCTTGGCACTCTGTGTGTGGACTCTCACGCTCTCTGTATTTACTTAAAAATGAATTTTATTTATAAAAATATATGTAGAAAACACAATATAATCAGTATATGCCTGTATTTACTTTCAAACTGTTATCAAATCAACACTCCCATTGTGCAATCAAACCAACACATTCTGTGTTGAATACTGAAGTCAGTGAGTCCAGAGGTAGAGAGGGTGCCCCTGGGTTGGCATGTTTGAAGGTCAGAAGCCCGATATCTTTGAGGCTGAGAGCCTGGGTCAGGGATAGGAGGTTGGAGGGCTGATGTCTGTGAGTGGCCGAACCTAGAGCCCAAACGCTGTAGGTCTGGTGCTGGAGATCGGCCTGTGTGCATAAGTTGGGAAGGTAGAGAGTGGCCTGATCTTTCAAGAATCGATAGATTCTGGCATTGTACTGGATGCACAACACAGACTACTAGGTCATTATAATGCAGTCCACATGGTCATTATAACACAGTCCACATGGTCAGTATAATACAGGCTGCATGGTCATTATTACACAGCCTACCTGGTTATTAAAAACACATTCTACATGGTCATTAGAACACAGTCTTAGTAGTCATTATAACAGTCAACATGGTTATTATAACAGTCTACATGGTCATTAGAATGCAGTCTACACAGTCATTATAACAGTTAACATGATCATTATAACACAGACTACGTGGCCATTATAACACAGTCTACATGATCATTATAACAAACTCTACGCAATCATTCTAACAGTCTACATTGTTATTACAACACTGTCTATGCGGTCATTATAACAGACTACATGATTATTATAAAACAGTCTACACGGTCATTATAACAAAGTCTACACTTTCATTACAACACATAATACATGGTGATTACAACACATTCTACATGGTCATTATAACACAGTCTACATGGTGATTATAACATGGTCTATATGATCATTATAACAGTCTACACAGTCATTATAACAGTCTATGTGGTCATTAAAACAAAGTCTACACAAGCTTTATAACACAGTCTTCATGGTCATTATAACACAATTTACATGGTCATTATAACATAGTCTACAAGGTCATTATAACACAGTCTACGTGATCAATATAACATGGTCTACACGGTCATAAGAACAGACTCCTTGGTCATTATAACACAGTTGATATGGTCTAGATAACGGACTGGGTTATTATAATACAGTGTACATAGTCATTATAACACAATCTGCATGGCCATTTTAAAGATTCTACATGGTCATTATAATACAGACTACGTGGTAATTATAACTCAGTCCACATGGTCAATAAAAACAGTCTACCTGGTCATTACAACACAGTCTACATAAGCATTATAATACAGTCTATGCAGACATTATAACTGCGCAGATCATTATAACACAGTCTACAAGATCATTATAACACAGACTACAAGATTATTATAACACAGACTACATGGTCATTATAACACAGTCTACGTGTTCATAATAATAGAGTATGCATAGTTATTATAACATAGTTTACAAGACATTATAGCACAGTCTACAAGGTCATTATTAGACAGTCTACGTGGTCATTTTAACACTGTCTACAAGATCATTATAACACAGTCTACATGGTTATTATAAGACAGTCTACGTGGTCATTATAACACAATGTACACGGTAATTATAACAGAGTCCACATGGTCATTAAAAATACAGTCTTCCCAGTCATTATAACAAAGTCTATATAATCATTATAACATAGTCTACACTTATTATAACAGACTACAAGGTCATTATAATACAGTCTACATGGTCATTATAACAGTCTACCCAGTCATTATAACAAAGTGTGCATGATCATTATACCATAAACTGCAAGGTCATTATAACACAGACTACATGGTTATGATCACACAGTCTACATGATCATTTTAAGACAGTCTGCATGGTCATCATAACACAGTCTACATGGTCATTTTTACTCAGTCTACATGGTCATTATAACACAGTCTACACTGTCATTATAACACAGTCCATGTGGTCATTATAACACAGTCTACACGGTCATTAAAGCAAAGTCTACATGATCATTATAACACAGTCTACATGGTCATTATAAAACAGTCTACACGGTCGTTTTAATACAATTTACATGGTCATTATAACACTGCCTACGTGGTCATTATAGCACTGCCTATGTGGTCATTATAGCACAGTCTATGTGGTCTTTATAACATAGTCTACATGGTCATTATAACACAGACTACACTGTCATTATAAAACAGTCTACATGTTTATTATAATAGAGTAGGCATAGCTATTATAACATAGTTTACACAGACATTATAGCACAATCTACATGGTCATTATTACACAGTCTACGAGGTCAATATAACACGGTCTACACGGTCATAAGAACAGACTCCATGGTCATTATAACATACTTGATACGGTCATTATAACAGACTACATGGTCATTATAAAATAGTCTACGCAGTCATTATAACAAAGTCTACACTGTCATTATAATATAACAATAAATATACCAACAAGCACAACGGACTGCTGCAGAGTTTTGTGTCATCTGAAGTCATGGAAAAGAAATACTAATGGTCAATCATGGGATAACAGAAGGAGGTAGAATTAATAGTCCAAGGACCTGGCAGCACCACTGGAAAAGGGGGAGTGAAGGAGGTGATTGGTTTAGAAGTCTGATCGCACTGGGGAAGAAGCTGTTCTTAAGTCTGGAAGTGCAGGCTTTCAAGCTCCTGTATCTTCTCCCAGAACTTAGAAGAGGGGAAAAGGGAGTGACAAGATGGCAGGCAGCCTTCACCGTACTGCCAACTTTTCTGAAGTAATGCACCATGAAGGTAAACTGGATGGAAGAAAGAGCAGGGCCCATGATGGACTGTTCACTTCCTGCAGGTTCTGTTGGTCCACAATAAACAGTCCCAAACCAGGTTGAGATGCAATCTATCAGTAAGTACACTATGTAGACTGGGAAGAGAGTCAGAAGCCGTACATTGTTCCCACTGGGAGCTGGAGCAAATTAGTGGAAAATTACAGGGAAAATTAGTGGGAGAATGGGATTTATCTGTGAGCCAACATAGATTCGATGGACTGAATGGCCTCTTTCTATGTTGTGTGCAACAATCAAACAGACCTCTATTCACTGTGGTCATCCTCTCCTCAGATACACCACTGCATTATTGAACCTCTCCCTCACTGCAATTTCACTTTAAATAAGGAGCTCTGAATTCAAACGCTGGGCCAAAAATACTGAAATGCATTTCATCAAGGAGAGTGTTTCTGGTCAACGTCTCTTTGTCCTTGCTCACTCTTCATCAGGTGTTAATGTGATGGAAATTTTGACTTGGATGCTTTCAATGATCATATAATCTTGAAGATATTCGGAGATATACAGTAATTCACATCGGAAGCTCTTTGTTCAAATAGTCTAATTTGGTACTTCTTTCCTGGACTGAATTGCAGGTTTTCCTTGGGAAGAACAGTGGATACAGTACACATTTAGAATGCACACAATATGAGTATTGATACACCACAGCAACATTCTGTCTGAATGCATAACAGCTTGGTATGGCGACTGCTCTGCCTGTGACCGCAGGAAACCATGACAGATGTGGACATAGTTCAGTACATCACAGGAACTAGCCTCCCCTCTAAACACTGTCTACAGTTCTGGGTGCCTCAGTAAAGCAGTCAGCATAATCAAAGACCCCACCTATTGCGGACATTTTCTCCTCTTCCATCAGCTGGGAGATATAAAATCCAGAAAGCGCGTACTGTCGATCTTCTATCCCACTGTTAACAGACTTTTGAATGGCCCTCTTGTACAATAAGATGAACTCTGGATCTATGAACTCTTCTTGGGGCTTCCAGCCGGGTACAGGTACCGATTATAACTGACATTTCGATGACAAACTCCGCCATCTTCTTCAGGGGTGATGCCTTGGTAAGTCTAGTCCAGTAGTATTTATACCCCCATAGTCTACACTTCCTAAATGGTTAGTCCTTATCCAAACAGCTTTCCGCTTACAACTGAATTCCAGTTCTTACTTAATGTGAGGCCTTCATCTCTGTTAAAATCCTTTTCCTCTAGTTTTAATTCAATAGCTTCTTTTACCAGGCAGTCCCAAAAGCACTAGATCCCTTTTTGACTTTTGACCTCACAATCTACCTCTTTATGATCTTGCGATTTATTGTTTACCTGCACCGAACTGAAGTCTTGAAGGTGCAGGATGGTTGTGGTGTGACGTGTACAGGCCAAATCAAGTTGGTGGAGCCCGGGCCCGAGAGTGAGGAATGAACAACTATTCAACTGGTTTGCACACCGGGCCAGATTGGAAGGTTGGGTACGCGCCGATTTGAAGTGGCAGGGCCTGAGTTCGAGAGCGAGGAACATGCCGATGTTCAGTCAATTCAAGGGCTGGGCCAGATTGAAAAGGTCAGGGTGTAGGGGTTGGAGATAGGGGTGGCCCAGTGTTCAGCTCGCAGTTCAGTGAGGTTTATTCCAGCGCTGAACTGAGGCTATGGTTTACATCCAATGGGCTCCTGGACTGGCTGCAGTGATGACTGGCTTTGTGGCTGCAAACTCACTTTCATCAACTTTACTTCTGAATGCCATTTGCTTACTTTTAATTGTTCACATGATTTGTTCAAATTTTTTGCACATTGAGTGCTTGATGGTCTTTTTTTAATGGGTTCTATTGGGTTTCTTTGTTTCGTGGCTGCCTGTAAGGAGATGAATCACAAGGTTGTACATGTATGGTACACAAACTTTAATAATAAATGTACTTTGAACATTGAACTTTGCACTGCACACTTTCAGCAGTTTTTACACTTTAATTTGCATTGTTATTATTTTACCTTGTTCTTCCTCAATGCACTGAGTAATTTCCTGATCTGTGTAAACAGTATGCAATTTCTCATTGTGTCTCGGTACAGGTGACAATAATTCCAATGCCAGTACCTCTTCCAGCTTTCACCTGCTTGCTTTCCGCATTACACACCATCGCCCTCCCTCCATTTACCCACCTTCCCCCTCACCTACCCTCATCTATCACCTGCAGCTTGTACTCCTCCCTCATCTTATTTTAGCTTCTGCCCTCTTTCTTTCTGCCCCATTCCCGATGAAGGGTCTTGGCCCGAAACATCCGCTGTTTATTCCCTTCCATGGGCGCTGTCTGACTTGTTGAATTCCTCCAGCAGTTTTTGCGTGTTTTCTGGATTTCCAGCATCTGCAGAATGGCTTGAGTCTCTGCAGGATGCTGGTGACTGGGTAAAGGTTGTGGAGCTAAGGGAATTGGCAGAGATAGAGAGGATACGGAGAGATTGAAGTGGTGTGATGGACTAAAGTGGACAAAGTTCAAGTTAGGCTTATGGAATTCATACCCAAATGATAAACACTATACAAGTTAGCTTTTAGCTGCAGCAGCCCAGTTCATTATGAACATAAGTTAGCATAAACTTAAATTAAAATAAATTATACATATCTTACATGTGTAATGACATTAGTGCAAGTCAAGAGGAAAAAGATCTAGACCAGGGTAGTGTTGGGGTTTTTCAGGTCGGTTCGAGACCCTGATGGCAGTGGCGACGAAGCTGTTGCTGAACCTGAAGGTGTTTATCCGATAGCAGCAATGAGAGGAAGGAGTGGCCCAGATGGTGGGAGTCCTGGATGCTGGATGCTTCCTTCCTCGTGTAGAGGTCCTCGATGGTGGGAAGGGCTGTACCTGTGATGGAACTGGCTGAGTTCACCTCTCTGTAGCCTCTTGCATTCCTGAAGTTGCCATACCAGGTTGTGATGCAACCACTTGGAACACTTTCCATTACACATTTGTAGAAATTAGTCAGAATTTTCAATGACTCTGAATAACTCTGCATAGACCATACGGTACTGTACAAAAGTCTAAGACACATATATGGTGTCTAAGACTTCTGCACAGTACTGTATTTGTCAACGTGGAGTACAGAGTGAGTTTGTAAATCTGGCGGGAGCAAAGGATGTTGGGGATGGCAAAGGTGTAGTGCCACAGGGCGAGGGGTGTGGGACCAGTGGCAGAGAAGGAGTGTCGGGGGCAGGGGGTGGCGCAGGTGCAGACACACCCAGCCCTGAGACACCAGGCAAAGTCACTTGATTCCAAACAATTGGTTTATTGATCAGTACAGAACGTCGCCCTGGTGTTTCCTGCTCCCTCCCTTCTCCCTTCCCCATTCCCCAACCATAATTCCCCTCCTCCTGCCCCTTTCCACTCTCAATCCACAACAGAGACCCATATCAGAATCAGGTTTATCATCACTCACACATGTTATAAATTTTTTTTGTGGCAGCAGTACAGTGCAATATATAAAATTACTACAGTACTGTGCAAAGGTCTCAGACACCCTCGCTCTGTATATGTGCCTCAGACTTTTTCACAGCACTGTAGATCAGTGCAGGGCAGCAACCAGCCCGCAAGCCCACAATATTGTGTTGAACAGATTAATCAATGTCTGAACTAAACTAATTCCTTCTGCCTGCACAATGTCCATGTCCTTCCCGTTCCTGAACATCCATGTCCCCATCTAAGAGCCTCTTGAACACCTCGGTTGTGATTTCCTCCAACATCATCAGGACCCTGGCAGTGCATTCCAGCCGTCCACCTCTCTTACCCTCAAATCTCCTTTGAAATTACCCCTTTCACCTCCAGTATAAGCCCTTTGTTATTAGACAGTTCAACTCTGGGAGAAAGATACTGGCTTTCTCCTCTTAAACATCTAAGAAACTAGAGACATTGGTGCACATTCTTTGTGGCTGCATTAAGGCCCTGGACCCAGGATAGGTCCTTCATGATGTTGACATCCAAGAACTTGAAGTTGCTCACCTTTTCCACCACTGACCCTCCAATAAGGATTGGCCTGTGTTCGCTTGACTTCCTCTTCCCGAGACCACAATCAGTCCCTTGGACATCTAGGGAGGGGTAGTACTTTCGGGGAAGGACCACGCTGTGTCATTCCAGGGCAGCATGGTCACTCATCCCTCGCCTGTAGCTCCAAGTCACTGCTCGCATGTGATAGCGGCCCCATCCCGGAACACCGCATCGACATGCGGGCTAAAGCAGGTGAGGGTAGCCCACAGGCTCACACGCGGGTGAGGCAGGCCAGCTCCCCAGACTGCGCGGATGAGGTCCACAGTGCGATCCAGTGGCCAGGAAGACAGCTCCACAACACTCCATGGAGAGCAAAGGGCATGACGAGGCACTGACGGAATCACGGCCATCCACTGCAAGCAGGAAGAACCCAGGTGTGACACTTCGTATCCCTGGATGGGCCCGGACTTCTGAGGTCAGAAGACAGAAGATCAGATTTCTGAACAGTCCATGAGCCCATAAGCACAACCTCTCTATTTTGCTTTCTTTTTTCACTACTTATGTAGCATCTGTGCCCCCAATTTACCCCCGTTTCCCTAGGCTGAACCCCCGTTGACCCCGCCAACCGTGCAGTCACTTCGGTGTGGATACGGTGTGATGCACCTCAGTACAAGCTCGCAAAACAAAATATCAGACAATACACCAAATGCGAGTAAATAATTACAACTTTATAATAATTTCTTAGTGATGGGTTAAAATAAAATAGGGTGTCAAATCAGTAAGTTTATCAGTTTTGTGCACATAATATTTTAATACACTGGAGCTCATGCCTTTGGTTCCATCCACAATGACTTTCCGAGCCTTCGGCCACTGTCCAAACTGCCAACTTCCAGTATCCGCCGCCCTGGAACCGCTCTCCGCTCCCCACACGTCTGTCCTCTTCGCTTGCCTCCTGAATAAGACCGCGAACTCCAGCTCAGCTCACACATACAAGATAGCATAACAATTCTCCATTGGTTAGTTCCCCCCTTACCTGCAGTTAAAACCCAAACATTCCAGCTACAGAAACCCATTACAGCATTAAATAACATTACAGAGAAGCCATTTCATTATAACAATACTGAGAAGCCATTTTGTTACCCTGAACAGTTAACACCACAGTTAATGGTAATGAGAGCCCTACACTTATATATTTCTCATTGTAGCTTATGGTAACTTTTATGAATTACAGAAAACAAGAAATTTCATGACATATGTCAGTGATAATAAACCATTGCTGATTCTCATTTACTGACGCTGTGCTCTGCCAAGGGTTGGAGTTGGTGATCTAAAGTCCACTTTGAGACAGAGAAAATTGATATAAGCTCAGTGGCCACATTATCAGGTACCTCCTGAACCTAACAAAGTGGACACCGAGTGTATGTCCATGATCTTCTGCTGCTGTAACCCATCTATTTCAAGGTTCCATGTGTTGTGCACTCAGAGATGCTCTTCTGCACACCACTGTTTTAACATGTGGTTATTTGCATTACTGTCGCCTTCCTGTCAGCTTGAACCAATCTGGCCATTCCCCTCTGACCTCTCTCATTAACAAAGTGTTTTCATCCAAAGAACTGTCATTCACTGGATTTTTTTTTGTTTTTTTGCATCATTCTCTGTAAACTCTAGAGACTTTGTGCGTGAAAATCCCAGGAGATCAGCAGTTTCTGAGATACTCAAACCACCCCGTCCGGCACCAGCAATCATTCCACTGTCAAACTCATTTGGATCTCATTTCTTTCCCATTCTGATGTTCAGTCTGATAAACAGCAGAACCTCTGGACACTGTCTGCATGCTTTTTTGCATTGAGTTGCTGCCACATGATTGGCTGATTAGATATTTGCATTAACAAGCAGGTGTACAGATGAACCTAATAAAGTGGCCTCTGAGTGTACAGGCAAATGGTTCTAGTTGTCAATCACTGGGCTCTTAGCCCGGAGTCAAAAGGTTATGGGTTCATGTTTCTCTATGGAGGTTTCAGGTTCCTAGGTGTGAACATCACCGATATTCCATCCTGGTCCAACCAGCTTGATGTCACAGCTAAGAAAACTCACCAAAACCTCTACCCTCTCAGAAGGCCAGAGAAATTCAGCACGTCCCCACCAATTCTCACATCATCCAGAGCATTCAATCCGGAGGTGCAACGGCTTGGTTTGGCATCTGCTCTGCAAATAACTGCACGAAACTGCAGAGATTTGCAAACACAACTCAGCACTAGCCTCGCCTCTGTGCATTTTGTCTACACACCTTGCTGCCTCAATAAAGCAGCCAGCATAATCAAAGACCCCTCCTATCCCGGGCACTCTCTCTTCTCCCCTCTGCCATCGGACAGGAGATGCAGAAGCCTGAAAGCACATACCACCAGACTCAGGGACAGCTTCTACCTCACTGTTATCAGTCCTTTGAATGGACTTTTTTGTGCAAAGAGAAGGATTCTTGGCCTCTCAATCTACAAATGTTTGTAATTCATCAAGATCCTGCACCTCCTTGTTTAGCTGCCCTGCATTTTTTTTTTGGTAACTTTTACTCTTAATATAGAACATAGAAGATAGAACACTACTGCACAGTACAGGCCCTTCAGCCCATGATGTTGTGCTGACCCTATGACCTACTTAAAGATCAATCTAACCCTTCCCTCCCACATAGCCTCTATTTTTCTATCAACCATATGCCATTTTATTCTGCGTTGTTATTGTTTTACCTTATTCTAGCTCAATGCACTGTGATTTGACCTGTATGAACAGAATGGAAGTCAAGCCTTGTTTAGTACAATAGTTAAACCAATACCAATACCAAAAATTCAAACTGATCTGCCTGCACACAGAGCTAGGAATGTTATATCATCTTTGTAAGCAGACATTAAGCCTGTTCACCTTCCCACCATCCTCCCCTCCCACCTCATCCCACAACAATTTTGGGGTGTTTTGTGGTAGAGTTCTCCCAGGTGATCTGGCAAACATTTATCCTTTAGTCACCGTCAGGTGATCTGGTGGAACCACACTATTACACGCACCTGCTTGTTCTCTGTCAGCTGGTTGTCGGGCTTCCTGTATCCCACCCTGCTGCATCAGCTTGTAAAGCAGGTCAGGACAGCCTGAGGTTGTGAATAAGACCTCAGCACTCACTTTCAGTTTGGCTCTGCCTCCTGAGTCACAAGGCGAGGTTTCTGATGAAGCTGGAAGAGTTACATCAGTGGCTGGTGAACCCACCTGTGCTCCGGAAAGCACGCTGGTCATGAGCTGTCTCATCTAGTCCACAGACACGGTTGAGCTCTGCGGTCTAGAATGACGTCACTGACGTTCTACCACCCTACCTGCTGTCAAAGAACATATACTGTATACAGAAAGGTGCCAGAAAAGACCAGAAACTTCATGAAGGATCCCACCTACCCTGCTCATGGACTGTTTGTTCCTCTCCCATTAGGGCGAAGGCTACATTGCATCCACACCAGGACCACCAGACTCAAAAACAGTTACTTTCTCCAAGCAGCAAAGCAGATCAACCCATCCACCCACTAACCCACCCCTCCCCACCCCCAACCACCACTACTTTATCATTTCCTGTCATCACCTTATGTACAGACACCCCTGTGCCCAGTGTCACTTTATGGACATACAATCAATCGATATATACAAGCTATCTTATGTATTATGTATCTTATTGTGTTATTTATTCTTGTGTTCTTTATCTTTTTGTGTTTTTTTGTGCTGCATTGGGTCTGAAGTAACAATTAGTTCAGTCTCCATTACACTTGTGCACTGGAAATGATATTAAACAATCTTGAGCGTTCTCTGAGACAGAGGAACCCACTGCACTGTGTCTCCTGAGCTTACTGCCTTGTTTTCTGCAGTGTGGTTGACAGCAGTTTACTGCTGCTCCATGAGGGAAACTTGCTCCCTTTGTAAACGGTCTGTATAAGTATTCCAAAGACTTACGGGTTAGGGCTAGTGAGTTCTAGGCCTGCTACTTTGGCTCCAGAAGCATGGCAATACTTGCGGGCTGCCCCCAGCAGATCTTCAGACTCTGTTGGTTGTTGACACAAACAACACTTTCATGTTTTGATGGGCCAGTGACAAAAAAGGCCAATCTTCTTTAAAATTACATCATCCCCACCCATCGAAATAATTTTAATCCAGGGCCTGACACATTGATGTGTGACACTTGTGGCCATGTTTCATTGGGCGCTTGAGATCAACAAAGACTCTTGCGAATTCCTACACGTATTCAGTAGGGAGCATTCCGACTGCTTCCTCGGTGTCTGGTAGGAGACTCCAATGCAGAGGATCGTGACGAGGCTGCGGAGTAGTGTAGACTCACCCTGCTCCATTGTGGGCACAATCACCTTCAGAAGGTGGAACATCAGGAAGACAGCATCCATCGTTAGGGGCCCTCACCACCCAGGACAGTGCCCTCTTTCCATTGTTACCTTCATGGAGAAGGTGCAGGAGCCTGAGGACTCAGACTGAATGTTACAGGAACAGCTTCTTCCCCTTCAGATCAGATTTCTGAATGATTGCCTCGTTACTTCTTCCTTTTGCACTATTTATTAAATTTGTAATTCACAGTACTTTTATGTCTTGGCACTGTGCAGCTGCTGCAAGACAAGACATTTCACTTCACATCAAACAGTGACAATAAAGATGTGGAGAGGATGTGGGAGGAGAAATTCAATGGAAGAGGCAAATTAAGGAACTAATAGCCTATTGCCTGTTTTTATTCCCCTCCATGGATGCTGCCTGACCTGCTGAGTTCCTCTACCATAGAACCATAGAACTATGAACATTACAGCA